>NC_030811.1:64539090-64839090 GCF_001704415.2 Capra hircus
AGGCTCCTTCATCCATGGGATTTTCCAGGCAAGAATACTGGAGTGGGTTGCCATTTCCCTCTCCAACATGTTTATAGTTTTCCCCAATTAGTCTCCTTTTTCACTAAGAGATAATTGATAAGGAATGGAAACAAGATAGGGAAAGCATGTGGAGAATTGCAGTGGACCAAACTGGAAAACTCAGCAGTGGCCACAGGACTGGAAAAGGTCAGTTTTCATTCCAGTCCCAAAGGAAGGCAATGCCAAAGAATGCTCAAACTACTGCACAATTGCACTCGTCTCACACGCTACTGAAGTAATGCTCAAAATTCTCCAAGCCAGGCTTCAGCAATACGTGAACCATGAACTTCCAGATGTTCAAGCTGGTTTTAGAAAAGGCAGAGGAACCAGAGATCAAATGGCCAACATCCGCTGGATCATGGAAAAAGCAAGAGAGTTCCAGAAAAACATCTATTTCTGCTTTATTGACTAAGCCAAAGCCTTTGACTGTGTGGATCACAATAAACTGTAGAAAATTCTGAAAGAGAAGGGAATACCAGACCACCTGACCTGCCTCTTGAGAAACCTATATGCAGGTCAGGAAGCAACAGTTAGAACTGGACATGGAACAACAGACTGGTTCTAAATAAGAAAAGGAGTACATCAAGGCTGTATATTGTCACCCTGCTTGTTTAACTTATATGTAGAGTACATCATGGGAAACGCTGGGCTGGAAGAAGCACAAGCTGAAATCAAGATTGCCAGGAGAAATATCAATAACCTCAGATATGCAGATGACATCACCCTTATGGCAGAAACTGAAAAGGAACTAAAGAGCCTCTTGATGAAAGTGAAAGTGGAGAGTGAAAAAGTTGGCTTAAAGTTCAACATTCAGAAAACGAAGATCATGGCATCTGGTCCCATCACTTCATGGCAAGTAGATGGGGAAACAGTGGAAACTGTCAGACTTTATTTTTTGGGCTCCAAAATCACTGCAGATGGTGATTGCAGCCATGAAATTAAAAGACGCTTATTCCTTGGAAGGAAAGTTATGACTAACCTAGATAGTATATTCAAAAGCAGAGATATTACTTTACCAACAAAGGTCCGTCTAGTCAAGGCTATGGTTTTTCCAGTGGTCATGTATGGATGTGAGAGTTGGACTGTGAGGAAAGCTGAGCACCGAAGAACTGATGCTTTTGAGCTGTGGTGTTGGACAAGACTCTTGGGAGTCCCTTGGACTGCAAGGAGGTCCAACCAGTCCATCCTAAAGGAGATCAGTCCTGGGTGTTCATTGGAAGGACTGATGCTAAAGCTGAAACTCCAGGACTTTGGCCACCTCATGCGAAGAGCTGACTCATTGGAAAAGACCCTGATTCTGGGAGGGATTGAGATGGCTGGATGGCCTCACCAACTCAATGGACATGAGTTTGAGTGAACTCCGGGATTTGGTGATGGACAGGGAGGCCTGGCATGCTGTGATTCATGGGATCACAAAGAGTCGGACACGACTGAGCAATTGAACTGAACTGAATACACTGCTGTGGTGGAGGAGGTGGGAGATTATGTACATTAATCATTTTTGTGATTATCTTAAAAGGAGCTCTTGAATCAGAGAAAGGAATTTGCCAAATGACAAGGGCACAAATTGGGATTAATTAAACTGAAAAGAAATGAATCTTGGTCCTGATATCTTCCGTTGTTTTCCTTAAATAGACTTTGTCCTCTGGTCAGTGGACTCATTCTAGTTGAGACTGATAAGATTGCAGTAGGGTATGATAGCACTGGGTATGCTATCAATTGTCTGACATGCGTGACTAACTCACTTTGGTGGTTGCCAAGTATTCTGGATGAGAGTAGAAGGTCACGCAAGGCTCTAGTGTACCCCCAGGGATGTTTAAGCATTTTCTTGACTGGTGAGTCCTAAACCTAGTGAAATGCCTCACTCGGATTAGTTTTCTTCTGTAGAGAACAGAACACTGTCCTTCGTGTATATAGAAAAGGTAATAGTTAGAACTGATAGGCCCCTTTGGATTCAGTTATAGAGACTGGGGACAGTCTAGATTGGTCTGTCCTCTGAGCAAGCTTGTTTAAAAGGAGACAAAAACCAACTATTGTTAACTCTCTATTATTTAAAGCAGCACCATTCTTAACATCTTTTTGCTCCACTGTCTTCAGTTTATGCTGATATTGATCTCCTTTTTTGCTGTTTTAAAAGCTTCGTAGGGATAGTATTAACAAGAAACAAATTGATGCTTACGAACTGTGGTGTTGGAGAAGACTCTTGAGAGTCCCTTGGACAACAAAGAGATCCAATGAGTCCATCCTAAAGGAAATCAATCCTGACTATTCATTGGAATGACTGATGTTGAAGCTGAAACTCCAATACTTTGGCCACCTGATGTGAAGAGCTGACTCATTAGAAAAGTCCCTGATGCTGGGAAAGATTGAAAGTGGGAGGAGAAGGGGACGACAGAGGATGAGATAGTTGGATGGCATCACTGGCTCAATGGACATGAGTTTGAGTAAACTCCGGGAGTTGGCGATGGACAGGGAAGGCTGGCATGGTGCAGTTCATGGGGTTGCAAAGAATTGGACACGTCTGAGCAACTGAACTAAACTGAATTCTTGGACAGATGTGACATCAATAGACTTAAGTCATGGGAAAAGTGTGTGGGTGATTTGGCATTGAGGAGGCCAGACATATTAGTTTAGCCAAAGCAACTTCACATAGAATCATGAGGAATGTGAATAAGTGCTCCGTCCTCACATCTTTTAATCTGGTGTTCTGTTAGCCAGCTTCCGTAAATTGTAGGAGAAAGGCGAGACCTAATGCTTTATAAAGGGTGTGCCATAGTTTATCTTCTGGGTGTCTATTTCCCAGAGGGATGGTAAGCCATAAAGGCAGTAGTAAAGCAGTAAAACCAGGCCACTGCCTTGCCTTGCTGAGACCAGAGGGGATAGTTCCCATTTTAGCCTGTAGTGAGCTATCACTCATCAGCTAGTTCCCATGCAAGCCTCCATCCAAAAAATAAAAACACAAAGCAAAACGCTCAAAATAGAATCCCATAGCCAGAAGACGCACTCTACTCAGCAAGTGCAAGTGAGGGAGGGGGCAGGGTTCCAACTCCAGCTTACCTCTTGGCCACCCTAAAATGTGCCAAGTGACCTCCTTTTACTTCCTGGGTCTTTTGAACTTGCAGCTTCCTTGAAAGTAATCCCCTGCAATAGCAGCCTTCTCTTTGAGTCTTGTTTTGGGCTCTTGTTTCCGATATTTCCCCCAAAAATCTGATCTTGTCTACTTTTTGTTTTTCAAGTATTTCTCAGAACTTTTGATCCCTTTATTATTATCTAGTGCTGTTAATAATTTATTCTTTTCAGAAATACATTTTTTTCTCTTTCCTGGAGGTTGGAAGGCATAGGGAAGTTTGCTATCTTGATCCAACTAAAGATGAAAATTTACTTTTGAGAGGAAATTAGAGTTTACAGGAAAAATCCAGCTATTTACACTAGGTAATAAGCTATCATCTTACCCATGAGTGCTGGATGGGTAAATGATCTGTTTAAATGACTTAAACAAATATTTTAGAAAACTATTTTCTAGGAAAGCGTGTATATCAAGGTGGTAAAGATCACAGTTACTAAAATTATAAGATTATTTTCATATTGTATTATTATAAAGAGGCTTCCCAGTTTATATAGAATTAAAATTCTTTCATGTTAAGGCAGAGGGAAAGCTCATTTATAAAACAGAGGGACTAGCATTGTATTAAGTTTACCAAACAGGTGCTTACATAAATACTGTTACATTTATCTGTCTACTCTAGTCAGATGTTCCATATTACTTTGCAGCTGGTTTTCCTATATTTGCTCCATGTTGAAAGTTTTAGCTGGTAACCACTCTAGAATGTAAGAACTAGCAAGCTCTTTATTGTTAAACATGGACATACACATGCCCACTTGACTGTTTATTATACTTCAAAAATTAGAATTAAAACAGTTTAAATACTGTGGGTGCAATAATAATTGACTGTTCTAGTGGGCAGAAAATCAGTAAAGATGTTTTTAGTTAAACTGAACATTTCTGTAAATCAAATTTAACAACAGCAGGATACGCATTCTTCTCAAGCTCACATGGAACATTCTCAAAGATAGACTACATTCTAGTAATAAATACAGATAAAACATAACTCAACAAATATGAATGTATAGAAATCATGCAAAGTACGTTTTTAGACAATAATGAAATTAAACTAAAAATTAATTACAGAAAGAAAGCTGGAAAATCCCCACTATTTGGAGATTAAACAACAGACCTCTGAAAAATACTGTGGGTTATAGAAGGCGCTAGAGAAATATAAATGTTCTTTTAGCAGAATAAAAATGAAAACACAATTTACCAAATTGTGAAATGCAGCAAAAGCAGCGCTTAAAGGGAATTTCATAGCTTTGAATGCATATATTAGATAAGAAAGATCTATAATCAGTAATCTAAGCTTCCACCTTAAGAAACTAGACAAAGAATAGTAATATAAACCTAAAGCAAGAAGAAGAAAATAAGTGATAAAAAATTAGAGCATAAATCAATGAAACTGAAAATAGAAACTTAACAGAGAAAATTAACAAAATCAAAGCTGGTTCTTTGAAAATATAACACTGATAAACCTCTAGCCAGATAGCCAAGAAGAAAAGAAACAAGACACGAATTACTACTATCCAAAATGAAAGAGAGGCCATTACTATTACTGTTAATCCCATGGACATTAAAAAGTTCTGTTTATCTGACCGAAACCTGAATGAAACACATACATTAAGTTCATACATGTATGTAAAATATAAGGTATGAAAGAATTTTCACCAAAATCTATAAAATGGTTGGGGTGGGAAGGACCGGGGATAGAGCTTGAACTTAGATTTTAGTCATCAATTTTTTTTTTTTCTTTTACCAAGAGACTTCTTGTGCAATTAAAAAACACTTTCCAAAGAAGAGTTGAAACCCTGGAGAACTATCTAATCAACAATACACAAGGCAAAAATAAATGTCAACCAGGTTTTAAACCAGTCCTTCATCCAATATTCTTCTTCATGAGATTGTTGAAATAACTAACTGTAGTCATGTGTCACAGAGGTTTGGAAAACAAACACCTGCTGGAGACTATGGATCTTCTCGCCACAATATTTCTCCTGTATGTTAGTCTGTTCCCCGCAGTATCCTTCCCTTGGCTCCTTTTCCTGCAGTTTCTCTGCAGGGATTTTTTTTTTTTTTCGTCTCATCCTCCTGGTAGCTACTTTCTGTCAGCCTTTCTCCCTCCCCCCTCTGGCTGCCTGCCTGTCTTAACTCTTCCTTTCTGAATACTTATAACCACATTCCTGAGTTAAAAGGCAAAACTCTTCATCGTTCTTTGTTGAGAGAGGGTCAGGAGAGGTAGTATTTCCGTTCTTGGTTAAATTCAGGTCTTTGACTGTTGATCAGTTCTTTCCTGAAGAGGTAACAGTATTTTCTTCTTCCCGTTCACGTGCAGTCATTGTGCTTGCGGTGGTTTTGTATCTCCTACATGACACACACAAGTGTTGATGGAAAACTGCCTTTATCAGTAAAGAACTGCCAGCTGGTGCCTGAGTGCTTAGACTGACTATTGCTCTTGAATTGAGTGCTGAAAACTTGATAATAAAACCCAAATCACAGAAGCATAAACACAGCTGCTTCTGCCTATAAAGTGAGTGGCTTACAAGGGAAAGCATAATCAGTAGAATCTAGTGTTTAGTCAATTGCATTAACAGCAGACAAATAGAAATCATATGTATTTGACAGGAGGCCATTTTAAGAAACTGTGCATTTGTTTGCTGCAAATGTGATGTGACATCTTACAAGAAATGTGATCCATTATTCATGAACTTGAAGAAAATACAAAGAACTGTCCCCCAAAAACAGAAAATTTAAATCCTGTTAAAAATATGAGGGTTTTTCTTATTGAAATATAGTTGATGTACAATATCATTTTTTATAGGTATGAAATATGATTCAAAATTTTTAAAGGTTGTACTCCATTTACAGTTGTTATACTGGCTCTATTTTCTGTATTTGTAATACATCCTTATAACATCTATTTTATACATAGTAGTTTATATGTTAATACAGACTTAGTCCCCTACTCTTATATTGCCCCTCTCCGCTTCCTTCTCCCCATTGGTAACCACTAGTTTGCTGTCTGTGAGTCTGCTTCTTTTTTGTTGTAGTCAAAAATGTGAGGATTTTATTTCTTGAATTGATTCAGAGGTTTATTAAGTGATTATAACCAGAAATTTAATGTCTCTTAAGTATGCCAGAGGTATTATTTCAGAAAGCACTGTATTTGGGGGAGCTCCAAGGCTTTGAGAAACACAGTCAAAATCAGAACTTGAACTGGGTTGGAGAAGGGCCATAGCAGATAGACCCAGCAGAAGGTGGGAGATGATGAAGGAAGTTCCCTCAAAGGATGAGGGAAGGTAATCCGTGAGGCAGCTGGACCATCAGGGGAAATCTCATGAGAGTACATGAAGGTCAGAGGTCAAGTCAGAAAGCTAAAAAAAGGCCCATTGCTGGCTCATTGGTGGGGTTTTGGCCCTTGGGGTCAGAACACACACACAAAAATCACTGATGAAATTGAAATAGAATCTGGAAAGACCCCTGAACTGGGACTTGGGTACAAAGATGCTACTACTGGAGCTGGAGCTCAGGCTGGAACATGGCACCAGGACCATTTTTAGGATGTCCAGACCTAAGGTACAGTGGCGGTCATTTGTTTCTTAAATTCTACTGATTAAGGACTGTTGGGAGAGCCTGGAGCAGGGCTGAGTCTTCAGGTTCTAGGTACATTGTCATAATTACAACTTCTGTGGGGTGTGGGACTGCCAGTTGCAAAGGAGATTTTACTAATCTGGTATCACTGCAGTCATGATGAATTGTTAAAGGATAAAGGTCCAGTTTGTGAAAAACTAGTAATGGCAAATTTCACAAGGCATTTTTGAAAGGTTTCCTAGATTTCAATTATTACAGGACTGGAAGTCCTTAAGGTATCTGTTAATAAATGATAGATAATAATAAGTAAATGTATAATAATAGATAGTAAGTAGGTGAGGTGCATGGTTGTATAATTAGCAGAGATTCCCTAAAACTGTGCAAGAGTCAATTGCATTTGAAACAACTGCTGGTGCTTTAAGAAACTCCCAGGCCTGCAGACAGCCTAAAGAATCAGTATCTGAGAGAAAGCCTAGAAATCAGAATTTTCTCCAAAGTCCCCAACTAAAGACAGGGAACTAAAGACAACTCTCCTTAGAGCCCTGTCAAGTTTATTACTCATAACATTTCATCTGCTCCAAACAATTTGGAAGTTTGAAGACTTTATTCTCACAAATAGTTTAGGCATTCCTTTTCCAATAGTATCTTATAAAAACATAAATACATCTTCTTCTTATATTGTGATGTGTGCATCCCGGTATATCACCTTTAGCTCAGTGCTTCCCAGAATTATCATGAATTCTAATTTAGTAAGTCTAAATTAGTGAACTCTAAATTCCAGAAAATCATCCCCTTAAAGTCCTCCTATTCCTCTGCAGTTGCACTATCCATCCCTGGGGTACATCTTCCCATGGCAACAATGTCCTTGAACAATCCCAACTGTGTCTTTTTGTGTGTGTACCTTATTCTTCACTGTCTTTCTGGTCATGTGGAAGTAGTTTTGGTGTGGTGTTGATGGGAAGTGAGGAGAAGCCTTAATCCACTTTATCAGAAGGCAAGGATTCTGCGTGCAGTCAAATTATCGTTCCAGCTACAAGTGAAGACATAGGTACTTGACTTTGCCATCCAAGTACATTTCCTACCCCTAGCCCTCTGAGCAAGTCTCTCTGTCCAGCTGACAGCTAAAAATGTTTTCCAAGTCTGTTCACAACCCCTGGTGATCCCAGACTCCTGCGTGGGGAATCAGAAGACTGAAGCCTTGGTTTCGCCTCCAGGACTAGCCAACTGCATGGTTTTACACAATAGCATCATTTCTCTGGGCTTTATTTCCTTCTAGTGGTAGGATCAAGGGTTTGAATCATGATTTCATTTTCTATTAGTGTAATTTGGGGCAAATTATTGAATACCTAGTGCCTCAATCTCCTCACTTATAAAGCAGAGATAATAAAAGAACCCACCTTAGAGTAGTTGTGGCTGTTTGCTCAGATGGTGCCTGAAAGTGAAAAGTGAAAGTGTTAACTCAGTCTTGTCTGACTGTTTGCAGCTCCATGGATTGGAGCCCGCCAGGTTCCTCTGTCCTCCACTTTCTCCTGAAGTTTGCTCAAATTCATGTCCATTGAGTCAGTGATGCTTATCTAACCATCTCCTCCTCCTCCTCCACACACACACACACACACACACACACACACACACACACATTCTTTTTCAGATTCTTTTCCCTTATAGTTATTACAAAATATTAACTGTAGTTCCCTGTGCTATACAGTACATCCTTGTTGGTTATCAATATGTAGTAGCGTGTATATGTTAATCCAGGCTTCCCAGGTCACACGATGGTAAAGAATCCACCTACCAATGCAGGAGATACTGGAGGTATGGGTTTGATACTTGGTCAGGAGGAGCCCTTGGAGAAGGAAATGACAACCCACTCCAGTATTTTTGCCTGGAAAAACCCATGGACAGAGGAGTCTGGCAGACTACAGTCCATGGGTTTGAAAAGAGTCAGGCACAACTGAGCATGCACGCACACATATTAACCCCACCTCCTAATTTTTCCCTCGCCCCACCTTCTATGTTTCCCTTTTAGAAGCCATAAGTTTTATATGTCTATGAATCTCTTTCTGTTTTATAAATAAGTTCACTCTTATCATTTTTCCTAGATTCCACGTATAATCTGTATCATAGGATATTTGTCTTTGTCTGGCTTACTTAGCATGATAAGTAAGTCCATCCATGTTGTTGCAAATGGCATAATTTTGTTCTTTTTAATGGCTGAGTAATATTTCACTGGGCTTCCCAGGTGGCTCAGTGGTAATGAATGTGCCTGAAATGCAGGAGACATAGGTTTGATCTCAGGAAGATCCCCTGGAGATGGAAATGGCAACAAACTCCTGTATTCTTGCCTGGGAAATCCCATGGACAGAGGAGCCTGGTAGGCTACAGTCCATGGGTTCACAAAGGAGTTGGACACGATTTAATGACTAAATATTTCATTGTATATATATATATATCACATCTTCTTTATCCATTTATCTGTTGATAGACATTTAGGTTGCTTTCATGTCTTGACTGTTATAAATAGTGCTGCAGTGAACATTGGTGTACATGTATCTTCAAATATTGGTTTTCTCTGGATATATGCTCAGGATTCACTTACTAGTTTTTAAGTGAAATCAGGACTTTTTAAAACAAAATGTTTTTAGGAGGTTCCCCTGTGATCTTGATGCAGACAACAATTTGAGACCCACTAGCTGAAGAGGTGAGGAAGGAGTGAGACGGTGGATCAGAAACAACCAGAGAGACTGGGCGATGGCAGGGCCATTGAGCACCAAGGCAGGACTGGCTGAGCACCGTGCCCACTCTGTAGGTTTAGTCCCTTCTTTTTCATGTGGGAATTTTCCATCTTTGGTGAGATCTAGCCTGAAAACAATAGTCAGAGAAAGTAATTATGTGGGAATTTCCACTTGATTCCCATAAAATGTAAACTAAGAATGGCTGAAAAAAAAAAAGATTAGGACAGATATGGCTCTTAATATTGGTACCTAGTAATAGCCCAATATCCCAAGCACCAGGGCTGGTCTTTGCCTCTTTCTGGTGTGAGTTGTCCACCACAGGTGGGAAATGCAAACTTTTGATTGATGTGTGAATCCTTTAGGTTGCTTCTCACATCTGATCTGCAATCATTGTGACAGGTTGACTTGGTTCATGTGGTTCAACTTCAAAGGAATATTCCACGTTTTCTTGAGATCATACTGATGCTAAAGAAAAGGTTATGTTGTGTTGTGAGAAAGCCAGCCAGACTATGTGGTTTTCTGAGATGGTTTGTTGTTTCTGTGCTGTAGTGATTATGGTCACTGGCTGTGATACAGTGAGTTTGTGATTAATAAAACATGCAAAGCCTAATGATCTGTGGCTGTCTAAGCTAAGAGAAGAGAATCATAGAACTGAGAAATGCACAACTCTCATTGTTGGTAACATGCTATAGAGCCCCATAAGCATTTGTTATTTTTGTCTCCTGTCCCCACTGGCCACAGTCGACAGTTTAGAAAACTGTGGAAAGATTGTCCACAAAACCCTAAAGTTAAAAAGTCCAAAGGTATAGCCTATGAAAGGTAAATGAGACCTCTACTCACATCCTGATTGCTTTCTGACCAAATTCTATGTAACACAGAGCTCCAATTTAATAAAAAAGAGAGGTCTCATAGTGGGGGTCCTTTTTGGCAGTATTGTGGGCCAGATATTCTGAAAAGCTACCCTGCTGAAATGCACATAGATCCTGAACAACGAATATATAGTTTAAAAATGACTGAGTTTGCAAGGAAGTAAATTCTGAAGAGCAAAAGAAAAAACTGTGAGCTGAAATCAAGGTTGTAAGTAAATAAAAGCCAGCCCCATCCTGGAGCAAAGTGTGTGGGCTCAGTAGTTGCAGCTCGTGGGCTCCAGAGCACATGGGCTTCAGTAGTTGTGGCACTTGGGCTTAGTTGCTCCTTGGCATGTGGAATCTTCCTGGTCCAGGGATGTAATCCATGCCCCCTGCATTGTCAGGCAGGTTCTTAACCACTGGACCACAAGGGAAATTCAAGAAAGCAAATTCTTGTTTGTTTGAGTGAAAGTCTGCAAACACAACAAACAGTAGTTCAGATCACATGAAATTACGATAATGGGATTTTCCAATATTGACAATAAAATAGCTACAATAAAATAAAAGATTAAAAGAGGGAGAATGCAAAAAAGAATATTGGCAAACAGAATCCAATACTACATTATGAAACTAATGCATCATAACCACATGAGATTTATTTCCATGAAGGCAGAGTTGATTTAGCTTTTTATATTTAGTGATAGATTTACCATATTAATAGTTGGAGGTGGAGGCACACTTTTTAAAGTTTTATTGAGATATAATTAATGTGCAATAAGTAGTACATATTTTAAGTTTATAATTTAGTAAGTTTTGACATGTGTGTACACTCATGAAATCAGTACCAAAGTCAGGATAATGAAGATATCCATCACCCACAAAAATTTCCTTTTGCCATGTTGTTATCCTTTTCTCCCTTTTCCTTCTTGTGGATTCCCTCCCTCAAGTAACCTCAAGTAATCCTCATGTAACCACTGATGTATTTCCTGTCACTGTAGATTAATTTACATTATGTGGAACTTTATGTAAGTAGAAACACAGTAGTGCTCTTTAGTTTCCTGGCTTCCACTCAGCATGATTATCTTAAGGTTCATTCACGTGTGTCAGTGATTCATTCCTATTTATTTCTGAATGCTGTTCCAGTGGTTGGTTCACTTTATAAAACTAGTGGTAGGTCCTCTCTAGTGGAGTGGGTTTTACCTGCTGCAGGCTAACAGGCAATGGAAGAATAAGAAAGACCTCCACTTGCTTCTTGAGATGTGGCTCAACAGCCATATGTCTGTGTGAATTCAGAAGTACCAATAACCCTTAAGTTTGGATCATCTCCTTGGAGTGAGTAGAGCTCGTATGGGAAGTGTCTGTGGCTCTAACTTGTCCTGGTCTGTGTCTGCAGTAAGCCAGGAAGAGCTGTGCTTCTAGGTGTTTCCATTGGTGGGTGTGTTGGGGGATTTTGCCACATAAGCTGGATTTTCTTCTTTATTCCTTCTCAAGAGCCAAAATGAAAAAGCTTGGTCAGTCAGCTCTGGACAGGTCCCCTCCCAACTCCATCATGGGAGCTCAGAAGGAAAGTAACCCACCTCTTTTGCTGCAGATTGTATTATAGGGTAGGAGGAAGGAGAGAAGAGAATTTTGAAATGGGTCACAATGATTGGTACCCATCTACCCACTAGTATGCTTATCCTTCCTTCTATTTCTTATAAAATGTTCATTCGGGGGAGGAGGATACAGAATAGAAAGCAAGAAAAGAGTTCAGGAGAACTCACAACTCTTCAAAGATAAAGAAGCCTGTGGGTATGCAGCAATTTCCTCAATCATCTTTTATACTGAGTTGGCCAAAAAGTTCATTTGAACTTTGCAAACATGAAAAAACTTGATGGAACTTTTTGGTCAACCCGATACTAGGTGCAGACAGTCCCAAACAAGCCTACAGGAAGGCAGGACCAGAGAAACTGCCACAGGGCATCAGTAAAGATTGTAGATTTGAGAGAGGGAGTCAGAACCATCCAGAGGTGAATCCAGTGATCGGCCTGTTCTGATATTCCAGGAAGCATTGAGAAACACAGTGTTCCAGTGGTTGGAACAAAGCATTGAGAACATTGGCTGAGGGTCAGGACAAACTCTTAGTAGGTGTAGGGAATTACAAAGTGTGGAACAGGAGACAGGGAACCAGCATCTGACTGTTAGGAAAAGTAACTGATAGACTGATAATGGAAAAAGTAAATCAACGATTTTCAGAATTGAGACGCGATTAGCCAAAGTCATTGGCCTTGTCAGCTCTTGCAACGAACTCCCTTCCAGCACTGGTTCCTGGAAACAGTTCTCAGTTAGGCTGTCTCAGGCAAACTGGCATGGCTGCTAGGGGAATGTGGTAGTGGAAGGAAAATTTACTTTCTTAGTGATATTCCCCCAAAAGCAATTATATGCTTAAAGAGGTTTTCTTAAAAGAAGTTTTTTGAATGTTAGCTCTTCTAGTGTCTTAAAAATTATTTTATTTTTATACAGAATTCTTGCTTAGGAACAGATGTAACATATTTTTGAAAGTACAGTAGTCCTTGTTTAGCCACAGATTTGCTTTGTATGATTTCAGTTACTCATGGTCAATCATGGTCCAAAAATATTCAGTTCAGTTCAGTCACTCAGTCACGTCCAAATTTTTGTGATGCCATGGACTGCAGCATGCCAGGCTTCCCTGCCCATCACCAAGTCCCAGAGCTTGCTCAAATTCATGTTCATTCAGTTGGTGATACCATCCAATCATCTCATCCTCTGTCAACCCCTTTTCTTCCCACCTTCAATCTTTCCCAGCATCAGGGTCTTCTCCAGTCAGTCAGTTCTTCACATCAGGTGGCCAAAGTATTGGAGTTTCAGCATCAGTCTTTCCAATGGATATTCAGGACTGATTTCCTTTAGGATGGACTAGTTGGATCTCCTTGCAGTCCAAGAGACTCTCAAGAGTCTTCTCCAAAACCAAAGTTCAAAATCATCAATTCTTTAGCGCTCAGCTTTCTTTTTAGTCCAACTCTCATATCCATACATGACTACTGGAAAAACCATAGCCTTGAGTAGACAGACCTCTGTTGGCAAAGGAATGTCTCTGCTTTTTAATATGCTGTCTAGGTTGGTCATACTTTCCTTCCAAGGAGCAAGCATCTTTTAATTTTATGGCTGCAGTCACCATCTGCAGTGGTTTAGGAGCCCAAGAAAATCAAGTCTCTCACTGTTTCCATTGTTTCCCCATCTATTTCCCATGAAGTGGTGGGACCAGATGCCATGATCTTAGTTTTCTGAATGTTGAGCTTTAAGCTAACTTTTTCACTCTCCTCTTTCATTTTCATCAAGAGGCTCTTTGGTTCCTCTTTGCTTTCTGCCATAAGGGTGGTGTCATCAGCGTATCTGAGGTTATTGATATTTCTCCTGGCAGTCTTGATTCCAGCTTGTGCTTCATCCAGCCTGGCATTTTGCATGATGTACTCTTCATATAAGTTAAATAATCAGGGTGACAATATAGAGCCTTGACATACTCTTTTCCCAATTTGGAACCAATCTGTTGTTCCATGTCTGGTTCTGACTGTTGCTTCTTAACCTCCATAAAGATATCTCAGAAGGAAGGTCAGGTGGTCTGGTATTCCCATCTCTTTTCCATAGTTTTTTTGTGATCCACACAGTTTTCAAAGGCTTTGGAGTAGTCAATAAAGCAGAAATAGATGTTTTTCTGGAACTCTCTTGCTTTTTGATGATCCAGAGGATGTTAGCATTTTGATCTCCGGTTCCTCTGCTTTTTCTAAATCTGGCTTGAACATATGGAAGTTCAAGGTTCACATACTGTTGAAGCCTGGCTTGGAGAATTTTGAGCATTGCTTTGCTAGTGTGTGAGACGACTGCAATAGCGTGTGAGATGAGTGAAAAAAATATTACATGGGAAACTCCAGAAATAAACAAGTCATAAATTTTAAGATGCACACAATTCTCTCTCATCAACCTGCCCCATCCCACACGGGATGTGAATCAGCCCTTTGTCTAGCATATCCTGCCCAGTAGTCATTTAGCACCATCTTGGTTATCAGATGGACTGTCACAGTATGTTAGTGCTTGTGTTCAAGTAACCTTTATTTTACTTAATAATGGCCCCAGTGTACAAGTGTAGTGATGCTGGCAACTTGAATATGCCAAAGAGAAGCGAAAACGTTGTTCCTTTAATTGAAAAGATACAAGTTTTTCAACTAAAGAAAAAAAATTAGAAGTCCAATGTGCTAGCCATTGCCAGTCTATGTCTGATGCAGGATACAGCATACTAGTGCACGGGGATGACCCAGAGGGATGTTATGGGGAGGGAGGTGGGAGGGGGGTTCACGTTTGGGAATGCATGTACACCCGTGGTGGATTCATGTCAATGTATGGCAAAACCAATACCGTATTGTAAAGTAAAATAAAGTAAAAATTAAAAAAAAAAAAAAAAGAAAAAAAATTGTATACCAAGGTTGCAAAGACCTTTTATCTGTGATTTGTGAAAAAGGAAAAAGGAATTCATGCTAGTTTTGTTGATGTACCTCAAACCGCATGTTACGGCCGTAATGCATGTTACATGCTTTGTTAAGATGGAACAGGTATTAAATTTGTACAAAACGTTTTGAAAGAGTGATCACATTCATGTAACTTTTATTACAGTGTATAATAATTGTTCTATTAGCCATTATTACAGTGTAGTAATTATTCTATTATCTATTATTATTAATCTCTTACTGTGCCTGATTTATAAGGTAAACTTTATCATAGATATATGTGTATAGGAAAAAATATATGGAGAGTTCAGTACTGTCTGCAGTTTCAGATATCTTCTGGGGGTCTTAGAATTTACCCCCAAGGATTAGGGGGACTACTGTAATAATCACTGTAATTTCAACATAACTATAACCCCCACCCTGAGGATCTCTTTAATGCAGATAAACAGGAGCTATATCTGTAAGTAGTCACAGCAGCAATAGCAGCCAAAAATAATTTGGCTTCTGTGTATCACAGAGGCTGTTCTGAATGCTTTCCAAATGTTAATTTATTTCTCAGAGCAGTCTTCTGAGGCAGCATCATTATTCCCATTTTATAGAATGACCTGTTTGCATGTCACTGGACTAACAACAGTTTCATTAGACTAACAGGTTTTTTTTTAAAACCTTGCAATTTTTTACATATTTGTTTTTTAATTTTGGCCGTGGTGGGTCTCCAGTGCGTTCTCAAGTTGTGGGGAATGTGGACCACGCTTCACTGCAGTGCACAGCCTTCTCATGGCGTGGCTTCTCTTGTTGTGGAGCACGGGCTTTAGGTGTGTACAGGCTTCAGTAGGTGCGGCACGCGGGCTGAATCGTTGTGGCGCAGGGGGGCTTAGCTGCTCCATGGCTTTTTGGATCTTCCTGGACCAGGGATTTAAAAATTTGAACTCTTTTCATCTAATGATATAAAATCAGTTATGATGATAGCCCTGTTTTTTCAATGAACTTCATTAACTAGAGATGTTTGGAGGGTCATGCACTGAGAAAAGTATCTTAAGCAAAATGTACATTTAATCTCCTCTTTTGAAAAGAAGTCATTTCAACTTGCTTATGAAAGAAGTAATGTTTAATTATTCTGGACACAGAGCAAAGTGTTGGGGTGTTGTTTTTGTTTTTTAACATAACTCTCAGTGACTTCTGGTTTCTCCATTTTGGTGACAGTTTGCACTGGTTATCTAGTGCAGTTTATATTCTGTTAAGCACAGAAGATAGAATAAACAAATTACACTTTTGAATTAATTGTTCTATAAGTTGGGTAATTCTAGAAATGAAACTGGTTCTAACCAGGTTGGCTTTTAGAAAATTTGCTGCTTTAACAGCTGTCATACTATGAAAAGATCTCATTTTATTAACTATTATTTTATTAAGGAGAAATTAAGTATGAAATGTATGCTGAGTTATAAAGAGCATAGAAATGACTTCTTGGCTAAAAAATGTACGCTACCAGTCTGACTTGGGCCCAGCTGATAGCTGGAAAGGGTCAAGCATTAAATCTATATCTTCCAGCAATAATTCAGCATCATGTTCCATTTTATATAACCCATTTTCCTAAATTTCCTTCCATCCACTGCTCTTGAAAGGAGGAGTGAAGAGAGAGAGATGAAGGGCTTAGTATTCCTGTGGGACAGGTCCAAACTGAAGACAGTAATGGGAGACACTAGGGGACTGGGCCTCATAGAGAATATGATGAGAAAGATTAAATGCTTTGACAATCATGTAGTGCTGCAAAGAGCTCTTAGCAAGAGAGCTGGGCACAATCCATCTTGACTTTCCCATTCTTCAGCCTTGCTCTAGAGGAGCTCCATATTGTCTTGGCTTCTGAGAGAATCCATGCCACATCCTGCTGATTGTCACATTTTTAATACCAACCCAAATCTCTCTTCTGAACTGCAATTGCATATGACCTCACTGCCTGTTCAACACCTCCAACATGAATATCTCTGGAGGCATGGGTTGCAGCAGTGAACAAAAAACCAAAAAAAAAAAAAAAAAAAACCCCCAAAAAACCCAAAAAACCTATCATCCTAGAACTTTTATTCTAGCCCATACGTAAAAATCTCCCAGAGGGGATATGGGTATACCTATGGCTGATTCTTATTGATGTGTGACAGAAAAACACAGAATTCTGTAAAGCAATTATCCTTCAATTTAAAAAGTAAATAAAAAAATTAAAAAAAAAACTTTCCAAACAGAAATCATATACCTTAAACTTGTCTAAATCATTCAGTTGAACTGGCTAAAAATCACATCTCATTAGTTCTACATTTAAGGTGTTTTTCCTCTTCAATGCCAACCCAGTTATCCAAGAAAGCCATCATTTGTCTTCTAGGCATCTATAAAAGATTCCTAATAGTCCTCCTTCATCCACTTCTGTTCTCCCCACCATCTAAGCCAAATGGTTACTTTATTTTCCAGGAGTGCCCTTTTAAAGTGCAGGCTGACCATAGCAGTCCCTTACTTAAAAATATTTCAAATACAATTTGAATAAAATTCAGAGCCTACCAGACTCAGCATGACCTGGCCCCAGCTTCCTCTGTAGCTTTCTCCCCTTTATGCTCTAAGTTCCAGACACAGTGACATTCTGTGAGTTCCTAACTATGCCAAAATCCTTTGCACTCTAGTGACACACTTCTTCCCTTTGTCTCTGTTAACTCCAAATTATTATCAGATCTCAGGTTAAGCATCATTTTTTGCTAGTCTACAATTCCTGCTGACTACTTGTCCCTTTATATGTACATTTGTAGCTTTTTTTTTTTTCATATGCTTGCCAGCATTGTAATTACTTGTGTGATGATCTGTTTAATGTCTGTCTTTACCATTAGGCTGTAAGCTCCATTAAGGTAGGAACTTCATCCATTTTTTCCACCACAGAATTTCCAGTGATAATCACAGTGGGATAGTAGGCACTCACTGAATATACGTTATATTTATTCAGTATAAGGAAAGGTTTCTATAAGCCAGTATTACAACACTAATAAGAGGTTATTATGGGAAAGGAAGGAATTGTACTAGCGTAATTAGAAAAACTAATTTAAATAAAATTTTTATTTTCCAGATAAGAATAGTGAATTAATACAAAATGCTGCAGGGGAAAATGAGTGTTGATAGTGCATAACCGATAGGAACATGACAGACATTGTAGCAGCTCCAGCCTGGATAGAATGAGAAGGGAAATGTCATGAAGGATGAGAAGTGACTTTTGTATTTATGAAAGGAATGGCAGACTGCATAGTGATTATAAATAGGACTTCTAGGGACCTTCCTGCACCAGGTATTTTGGAAACTATGATCTGCATTCAGATATTCAGATGTGGTGGAATACAGTTGTTTAGAGAGTAGTGTGAAATACTTGACTGGGGAGGGTGGGACTCTAGGCAGCTGGTATGTGGAAAAGGCAGAAAACACTGAATAGTTTGCCTGCAGGTAGATGCCCATGAAGATTTTTCAATCCAGTTTAGAGTGCATAAATATTTCATAAACTTTTGAAAAGCTTTAAGCTTGAGAGTGGTCCTGTACTGATAGAACGTGATTGTCTCTTGCACAGATCTCCTGTTGACTTCAGATTTCAAGAGAACAGATTGGGCCAAAATTACTTGCTGTGCAGTAATGATCAGAATATTATGTTTCAAGGCTTAGAATCTTCTAAATTATTCAAAAATCTGAAAGTTTTTTTTTTCAGCCTCAAAGACATGGTTTATTTTGTTTTGGGGAAGAGAACATGTATCTATAATTCTGAGAGCTTGTTCTTTTATGAAAATAAATCAAGATAAATAGGTTTTACATTCTGGAACATGGGAAGAATGTTTCCTGTATTTTAATCCCAAAATGTTGAGTAAAACACTCAGAGTCTGCTCATTGCCAAATATCACATCAGTAGACCATGAAAGCTCTACTAACATGGAGCTCCTAGGTCAACATTAAAAACAGTTGTGAAGTTTTAAGTTGCTATTGTTAATCAGTGGCTTTTTTTTTCCCCCAGAGACAACCTTGATAGTACTGCATAGTCACCTTCTTTCATTAATTAAGCTATGATAAGATCTGAATAGACTTCTGGTTTCCTATTTCCTGTAAAAGACCTAAGCTTGAACAAAGATATGTTTTGTCTTTCTCTTATCTGGTATTAACAATAAACAGAACAGAACTACTTTTTCTTTCCTGTTTTTTTTTTTTTTTTTTTTTTTTTTAATGTGTAACCAGGCCTGACTGGCTGGTTTTGTTGGTGAAGGGGTCATAGAGTTTATAGTGAGAAGACAGTTGGGACCTGAGGTTGGAAAGAACAGCCTACCCCTTTGCCTGGCGGGTGGCTCTGATGGTAAAAGAATCTGCCTGCAATGCAGGAGACCCAGGTTTGATCCTTGGGTTGAGAAGATCCCTTGGAAAAGGGAATGGCTACCCACTCCAGTATTCTTGCTCACAGAACTCCTTGGACAGAGGAGCCTGGTGGGCTACAGTCCATGGGGTCACAAGAGTCAAGGACACAACTGAGAGGCTAATGCTTTCACTCCCTGCCCACCGCCACCCCCTGCACCCCACCAATCACCAACTATGGCAGAGCAGCTTGGACAGTGACTTAGGAGCGCGGTGGGAGACGTGAAATCTGGGGGCAGCAAGAGAGACAGTGATAGTGCTAGAAGGGCCGAGAGACTGCATGAATAACCGGAGTACAAATCTCTGTCTTCTATATAAACATAGAGAGATAAGTTGTTCTCCTTTCCGTCTGTCCCTTCTGCTCCATGCTGCTTGCCACAGTTCTGGCTCCTTTTTCTATGTGAGGGTGAAGGGAAGGAGATGATGAGTGAGTCATCACCCGCTTGCAATCAGACCCACCTCCATCAGCTCCTGGAGCTTCCACATTATTGCAGGATTCTCTAAGTGTCTGCTGAGTGCCAGGGTTCTTCGTCATCTGTTCCAAGATAAGCCACATGGCCAGGTCACTCATCTGTTGCACCTCGGGCATGGCCTATCTCTTCACATCTTCAAGGCTGTTGTGTTGGTGGTTCTGTAACACCGTGTAGCCATGGTGACTGTCAGCTACCTCCTTACTGTTGGAGTCCAGGTCTAGTGCCTTATAGCGGACATCCATGGCTTTTGTATAGTCCTTTGTTGATTCTTAGGGCAGCTACTTTCCATGGATAACCCTGGGTGAGAGTCAGTTCTAACTGGATATATTTCTCACAGTCCTTGAGTGCAGCTGAAACTCCAGGAGTTCGATGGAGCAGGCAGCTCCCTTGCTGTACAGTTTGGTGTCTCTCAGGTTCCCATTTGATGGTTTCTGGCCTGGGCATAGTCCCCTCTCTGAATATATTCATTGCCTTTGTTCTGGGTTTATGTAGTCCAGGGTTTGGTGCTCTGCCAGAGACTTGTAGAAATGGACGGCATTCTTGGGCTTTCCTTCCATGGAATAGGCTCTTCCAGTTTGAGTGTGAGGTTTGGCAATCTGTTGATAGTCTTTTCGCTTGTTCAGCTGCTCTTCAAAGGCCTTCTCACAAATCTCCTTTCACTCTGGCCATCCTTTGTGAAGTACCTGGCTCCTTGATTGGTCATGTGAGTCATGTTGGTGGGGTCCAGGTGTTGGCTCTGTTGTACTATTTAAGGCTGAGTCAAAGTTTTTTTTCTTTCTCTTACAGGCATCCTTCCCCAACTCTTTTTCCTTCAGTGCCTGCTTCTTATTCTCTGGAAGATTTTCTTCCATTGGCTCTGGCTTGGTCTCCTTTTTGGGAGAAGATGGTGGTGGTGGAGGTGTCTCAGCTTCTTTCTCCTCATCCAGACTGCCCAGATCTCCTTCGAGGAGACACTGAGGGTAGTCATGACCTACGGATCTTGCAATTTTAGCCCGGGTCAGATGTGTTGCTCCATCAGTTCCTGGTATGTAGGATCCATGAGCAGTGTCCTCGTCCTGAAATCACTATCCAACTTCTGGTATAGATCAGACATGATAAAAGGATTCTTGAATTTCCTCTCTGCTGACCAGGGTTCCATATTCTGTAAGCCATCTTTGAGCTGAGGATTGAGGATTATTTGCTTCATGTTTAAACTCTTCTCATGTTTGAGTGGTGATTTTTGAATGAGTTTAAAACTCAAGAGCTACTGCTTTTGGGGAATAGAGCCCTTGCCCCAGTCAGGTTTTAAGTCAACCGTTTTGTCATCATCCTTGCAAGCCTTCTGATGACTGCCTTTCTTGGTGAAGGACACTGAGCGATTGCTGGAGAGCACATGGTCTGCGGACCTGACTTACTGTTTGAGGGGAGCACTGTGGTGTATCATTCATGTTGCCAGCACTCAGGGCCTCGTCACCTTTGGCTTTAGCTCATTTATCTTCTGGTTTGATCTGCTCTTGTTCTCAGCCTAGAACTTTAAAAAAGATAGTTCCTAGATACTCTGGAAAACAGTTTGACAGTTTCTTAAACTAAACATGCAACTACTATAACACCCAGCTGTTTATACTTTTGGGTGTTTATCCCAGAAAAAAATAAAAACTTGTCCTCATGTAAAAACATGTAAATGAATGTCTGTGACAGCTTTATTTGAAATAGCCAACAACTAAAAACAGATCAAACTTTCCTCAATGGGTGAATGACTAAAGAAACTGGAATTCATATCCTTGAATACTACTCAATAATAACAAGGAAATGGATTACTGATACATGCAACAATTGGAATGAATCTCCAGGGCATTGTGATGAGTGAAAAGAGTCAATCCAAAAAGGTTAGCTACCATCTGTATGATTTCATTATACAACATTCTTGAAATGATAGAATTATACAAATTGAGGAGAACTTAGTAGTTGCCAGGGATCATGGGCAGGACAGGGAATGGTGTGGGAGGTACAGTGAGGAAGGGGATTGAGTGTGATTAAAGAAGGGCAACCTAGGAATCCTTGTCATGTTGAAAATATTCTTTGTCTTTGTTTATGCCTCCACTTGCCAATGGACATTTAGATTATTTCCAGTCCTTGGCCATGATGACTAATGTTGCTATGAATATTCATGTACAAGTCTTTATATGGACATACATTTTCATTTTCTTGGGTAGTTGTCAAAGTGTGAAATTGCTAGATAGTTGTGGTGGAGGATTAGTCACTAAATTGTGTCCAACTCTTGCAACCTCATAGACTGTAGTCCACCCACCTCCTCTGTCCATAGGATTTTGCAGGCAAAAATATTGGAGTGGGTCACCATTCCCTTCTCCAGGGGATCTTCCTGATCCAGGGATCAAACCCAAGTTTCCTGCATTGCAGGCAGATTCTTTACTGACTGAGCCACCAGGAAAGCCCCAGAGAGTTGTGAGTTAACTTTAATCATAGTAAGCTAATATTTAACTTTTGAAGTGACTGCTAAATTGTTTATCATTTTACATTCCTACCAGCAATGTATGAGGGTTCCAGATTCTTCTCATACTTGCTAACACTTCATATTGACAGTCTTTTACATTACATCACTCTGATGAGTTTGAAATGGTATCTCACTATGATTTTAATTTGTATTTCTCTAATGATAATGAGGTCTTCCCTGTAGCTCAAATGGTAAAGAGTTCTCCTGCAATGCAGGAGACCAGGGTTCGATCCCTGGGTCGAGAAGATCCTCTGGAGAAGGGAATGGCAATCCACTCCAGTATTCTTGCCTGGAAATCCCATGGACAGAGGAGACTGGCGGGCTACAGTCCGTGGGGTCGCAAACAGTTGGATGTGACTGAGCAACTTACAGTACTAATGATTAATGATATTGAGCACCCTTTCGTGGGCTTATTAGCCATTCATATATTTTTCTTAGTGAAGTTCTTGTCAAATCTGTTGCTGATTTTTAAATTGGGTTACTTGAATTCTTATGATGGAGTTTTTAAGTGGTTTTCTTTTCTTAAATCTATTCTGGATATCAGGCATATAACTTGCAAATGTATTCCATTAGTTTGTGACTTTTTATTAATGGTTGCTTTTTGAACATAAAAGATTTCTAAGAAATCTAACTCAGTATCACGAAGATTTTTTCCTGTTTTCTTCTAGAAGTTTCATATTTTTAGCTCATATTTCTAGATCTGTGATCCATTTTGACTTTAGTTTTCTGAATGTTATAATGTGAAGATCTGAGGTTTTTATTTTCATATGAATATTCAGTTATTTTAGTACCATTTTCCTGAAAAGACTTTCTTATTCCTATTGAATTCCTTGGCACTTTGTTGAAAACTGATTGACTATAAGTATAAAAAGGTTTATTTCTAGACTCTCCTGTTACATTTATCTATATGTCTATTCTTAAGTCAACATTGCAATGTCTTGATTATAGCTTTAGTTGGGAGTTTTGGGAAAAAAAAAGTGTAAGGTCTCTAACTGTTGTTCTTCAAAAATTTTGACTGTCCTGGGTTCTTTGTATTTCCATATAAAGTTCAGTATTGACTCACCCATTTCTACCAAAAAACTTGCTGACTTTTTGATAAGGCTGACCTTGATTCTATAGATCAATTTGGGGAGAATTGCCATCCTAACAATATTGAGTCTTCCAATCCATGAATATGTTATATCTCTCCTTTCAGTTAGGTCTTTACTTTCAGCAAAGTTCGTGAGATAAAGTGTATGTCTCTTCTGCTGTTTGTTCATAACTATTTTATTCTTTTTGAAGCTATTGTGAATGAAATTGCTAATTTTGTTTTTAGATTGTTCATTGTTTTCATAGATATATAATGTAATTTTGTGTATTTTATATCCTGAAAACTTGCTAAACTGATTTATTAGTTTAAGTAGTTTTTTTGATTCTATAGGGTTTCCTGCACATAACATGATGCCATGTGCAAATAATAAAGTTTTATATCTATCTTTCTTTCTAATCTACATTACCTTGGTTTCTCTTATTATTAAGTTGGCTAAATCACCAGTACAACATTGAAGTAGAAGTAATGAGAGTATAGATATCCTTAACCTCCTGAATCAGGGAGAAAGCATTTGTTTTCACCAGAAAGAATTATATTAGCTATATGTTTTTTTGAGTTTTGTGAGGGTTTGTTGTGTGGAGAAACTCAAATGAACTTTTTGGCTAACCCAATATATTCTCTGTTGGATAGAATGTGGGTGGCTATATGCATCTTAATTTACCACAATCTACACGTTAGATTAAATGAATTGTGTTCAATTTATCTATGTCCATGTTGATTTTATGCCTGGTTGTTCTATCCAATATTGAAAGTGGGGTGTTAAAATCTCTAATTATAGTTATTTAATTGTCTGTCCTTTGTTTGGTAAGTGTAGACTAAAATTGATTTATTTTCATGATATGTTGATTCATCATTATGAAATGTCCCTCTGTCTTTAGCAATATTTCTTGACTTAAAGTCCATTAATCTTAATGTAGCCACTCCAGATATATAAATATCCTTTTATTTTTGACCAGTTGTGCCTTGGACTCTGTATTGTGTCTCCGTAGACAGCATATAATTGGATAATTGCTTTTTTAATCCAGTCTGACCATATCCGCCTTTCAATTAGAGTATAATCACATTAATGCAAGTATTGATTTCATTGAAAATGTCTGCATTTTGCTATTATCTTCTAGATGTCTCATATTGTTAGAAAGTTGAGATATGATTGACTTAACACTTTATTAATTTCAGGTGTTCAGTGCAATGATTTGATAATTATATTGCAAATGATCACAGTAAGTTAACATTTGTCACCAACATTTGTTACAAATATTTTTGTGTATGTGTAATGAGAAATTTAAAGATCTACTCTCTCAGCAACTTTCAGATATGCAGTACAGTATTATTAATCCTAGTCCCCCTGTTGTACACTACATCAGCATGACGTTTTAATTTATAACTTGAAGTTTTTATCTTTTGACCCCCTTCACCTATTTTGTCTGCCTCTAATCCCGCCTCTGGCAACATCAACCTATTCTCTCTAGCTATGAGCTTAGTGTTTGGTTTTTTTTCTAATGTTCCGCATGTAAGTAAAATCATATAATAGATGTCTTTGACCTACTGCACTTAGTATAAGGCTCTTAAGGTTCACCTCGGTTGTTATGAATGGCAAGATTTCCTTCTTTTTATCGTCAAATAACATTGCGTGCGTGTATATCACGTCGCCTGTGTTCATTCATCTATGATGGATACATAGGTTGCTTCCATATTTTGGCTGTTGTAAGTAATACTGCAGTGAACATGGTGGTGCATGTATCTTTTCAAGTTAGTGTTTTTGTTTCCTTTAGATAAATATCCAGATGTGAAATTGCTGGATCATATGTGGTAGTTCTATTTTTAACTTTTTGAGAATCTTCCTGTTTTCCATAAGGCTGCACCAATATATATCACACCAACAGTGCACGAGTGTTCCCTTTTTTTCACCAATACTTGTTGTTTCTTGTCATTTTGATGATAGCCATTCTAACAGGTATGAGGTACTATCTCACTGTGGGTTTCAATTTGAATTTCCCTGATTAGTGATGTTGAGCATCTTTTCGTGTACATGTTGGCCATTTGTATGTCTTCTTTGGAAAAATTTAAATTCAGATTCTCTGCCCATTTTAAAATCAGATTGTTTAATTTTCTTTCTATTAAGTTGTATGAGTCACATTTTGTGTTTATCTGTTCCTTCTCTACAGCCTTCTTTTGTGTCAAACTGTATTATTTTAATTCCTCTGCCAAATTAAAAAAATTTTTTTTTTAGTTATTTTGTTAGTGATTATGCTAGGTATTATTTTTACATCAAAATTTATCACAATGTACATCAGGTTAAAACATACCTAATTCTGATAAAATAGCAGCTTTACTCTAAGGTAGCCTCCCTCTTTTTTGTGCTACATATTATCCATTTATATAGTAAACCCAACAATATAATTATTTTTTATATACTCTTTTATCTCTTAGAGTAATTATAAGAAAAATAAGAATATTTATACTTGTTTATAGTTATTCACATATTTATCATTTCTGGTGCTCTTTGTTTCTTCCTGTGGATTCAAGTGACCATCCCGAGTCATTTCTTATTAGTCTGAAGGACTTTATTTAGTATTTCTTGTTAGGGGGATCTAAGGCCTCTCAAAGTTTGCTGCGTTTAGATTTCTTGGTTGATAGTTTTTTCTTCCCGTACTTTAAATATGCTATTCCTCTGTCTTCTGTGCTCCACTGTTAAGGTAATCCTAAGTAAATTTGGCTCCTACCTTGTATTTAAACTCAAAATTCAGGTCCTTCCTGCTTCATGATCTTGGTTTTTATATTGTCTGTTGTCTTTGACTGTCTTGGCCGTATGTTTTCTTATAGTCCTGAAAACCCCTGAGCCTTGGTTATTATGCATTATGAATGGACTAATCTGTGCAAGAAAAAGGGAACTTTACTTTCCCATGACAACAGTGATGTTGAGAAGGCAATGATGGCTTGTCAGAAAGTTGAAAATTAAACTTTGTGCAGAAAATAATTGCTGACTCTCAGTATAATATCTTTCTGTATAGAACTAGCAGTCTTTCTACCAACTTTAATTTTTTGAAAAATATTCTGATAGCATTAAATAAACCAGACTTCTAACTGGGTTTAGTTTTTAACCTTCTAGGACCACCATCCTCACTTTATTTACCATTTCAAATAGAAAAATTCGCCCTTGGGAGGAGCTAATGGAGCTTTTCTACTCATGTGTAATTCATGCAGTCATGGGTCTGACTAACATAGTCCATTTACACATCCAAAGGGAAGCAAATGACAATCTTAACAATAAGAATTTTACCAGAAATTAAAAATGGAATAAAACAATGCTTTACATGCTTGTTTGTTAAAAGAAACATTATATATAACAAAAGCTAGATCTCATGGGAAGACTGTTGAATTAAGAGCTCAGGAGGAGTGTGTGAGTATCTTAGGAGGCATGCTGCTTCATGTAAGTAAACATATTAGGAGACATGAGACATGACCTGGTGTCCCCTATTGTATCCATTAAGATCTAGTCATGAGACTAAGTCAGACTATTTATTTAACAGAATATAGAGCGTAAGTAATTATCAATTAGGTGTAAAGTTAATTTAGTGACTGAAAAGACAAAAAAAGAGAAAATGAGGTATCAGCTGTCTCCCTTAGAACTGAAAAAACAAGGAAAAGATAGATGTGCTTAAAACCTCTCTCTCACACATACACACACACACTTAAAACCTCTCTCTCTCTCTCTCTGTCTCTCTCTCACACACACACACACCCACCCACCCACCCACCTATAATTGGCAGAGCTTAATAGGGAGCCAGTTGGCAAAGTGGTTTGCAAAGTCCCCACTCCAGCATCACATAACACAGTTAGAAGGGGAGACAAAAACCTACTAACTGGCACATTTTCTTAATTCTAAACAAAACCTTTCCCCTACCTATCCAGTTTCCCCTTTGCCTAAGGTTACCAGAATATTCTGATAGGAAATAATCAAATATTATTTTGGCTTATTGTTTTTCCTATAATTTTAACATGTGTTGAATTCAAAGTTAACTTTCACGTTTTTATTGTTGGGAAGGATAAGTAGGAAAGAGGGGAAGAATTACTTTTTATTTCCATAATGGATATAGTTTTACTGTTGATCATCTCAAATATGTCGAAGATATGTGGAGTATAAATTGTAAATAAGTAAAATTTATTAAATTTATTTAATAAAATCAGTAGCACCAACTAATGAAAGAGATTCTCAACAATTCCAAATTGTCTAACCTGGTTATGGGGCTGTGCAGTTTTAACAGTGAATATTTCAAGCTAGATAGCTGGACATGATGGAAGGAAGAGGAGACAGTTTGAGCAGATTCATCATTTCTTCAGTCTCAACTGCATTTCTCATTCACCTGAGGGCCACCAACCTAAAGGGATGCCTTCTGATTTCAGGACAGAAAAGTCTCTCGGGAGATACAGAAAATGACAAAGTACATACACATTTAAAGTAAAAGACCAAGATTTCCTTAAACTAAAACCCAGATAGAAATTATTTTACTCTGAAATCTTCAGAGAATTAGGAGGAGTCTTTAGTGTTTTTCCCTTTAACTGATATTTCTGAAACTAACAGCATCTTTATCAGTCTAGATATGAAAGAATCATTAAAATTGCTGCAAAAAATATATACTGATACATCTTACATGATAGTATTTAACAGAAAACAGAACGCTTTTATCCTTTGGAAAGCTTGTTACATAAGTACATTTAAACATAGAACTGTCCTCCCTGCCATCAAAAAAATGTCTATAAATTCCTAAGGATCCTGAAACTCTTGAGTTTAAAAGTTTTGAGGAATTAGGGAAATGTAGGTTATACTTCATCCCCTTCACTCCCCTGCTAAGAATGGTAGTTTTCAACATAACATAGTCTTGCAGAAGGGAAGGGTAGGAAGGTATGGGTTATATAAAATTTTTCCTTGGTGACTTTGATATCCTTCCCTCTCACACAGCAGGTTTAGAACCTGGTGGGAAAATGCAAACATGAAGGTAAAGAATTGTAATATCTGAAAATATTTAAAAAATATTTCATCTGATTGTTTATGATTATTGTTTTGCATTATAAGCTACCTTACATAATGATAACCAGAGCACTAACAGCCACCACTGTCCCCCCCCACCCCCCACCAGATATCCTCATTCATAGCTGGGGATTAAAATGGCCCATCAAGGCAAGCAGCTCAGAGTAGCTGGTGCTTGCTGAGTCGCTTGGGTCGTGTCTGCGTCTTTGCAACCCCATGGACTGTAACCCGCCAGACTCCTCTGTCCATGGGCTTCCCTAGGCAATAATACTAGAGTGGGTTGCCCTTTCCTTCTCCACAGAGTAGCTGGAATCTGCGACAAAGAATATTAGATTACACAAAACAATAGAATAGGAATGAGGACAAAATTTATCAGGTGAGGGCTAATCTTAGCTGAGATAGAGTCAGAGGACATGGAAATCAGAGCTTATGGGGCTGCAGTCTTAGTACTCACAGGAGGTAGTGGACCTGCCAAGCAGCCAAGAACTGCCCCAGGCTGGGGTGCCTCTCTGGGGAGAGAGCTCTGTGAACAGGCTTTCCATTGGTAGTTTTTCTAAAATACAGCCCAAAAGGCTCATGTTGCCAGGTCACCAGCCCATCTGAGGGCTTTTTCTTTTCTTTTCCTATTTCTGCAGTTTTGAATTTCTTGGACTTAGAAAAACAGTCTATGAAACAGCCAATATTATTTCCACATTATTTTAACATCATTGCCTCATACGTCTCTTGTATTAACTTATTTATGTTAGAAAAACTAGAGATTATCATAGTGAAGAAAGCCAGACAGAGAAAGACAAATATTGCATGATATCACTTATATGCGGAATCTAAAAAATAATACACGTAATATCAAAAAGCAGAAATAGTCTCGTAGGCATAAGAACACAAACTTACCAAAGGGTAAAGGGATGGAGAAGGGACAAATCAGGAGTATGGGATTAACAGATACACACCACTATATATGAAATAGATAAACAACAAGGATTTATTGTATAACATAGGGAACTATAATATCCTATACTGGAAAAGAATCTCTCTCTCTCTCTCTCTCTCTCTCTCTCTCTATATATATATATATATATATATATACACCTATTATATATATATATAATGTATATATATATACACCTATTCACTTTGCTGTACATCTGAAACTAACTCAATATTGTAAACCCACTATACTTAAGTTAGGAAAACTCATTATAGAATAGACTATCAGAATAACTTTGATATTTTTGGTCTCAAATTTTTATGGCAAAGCTTTTTACAAATATATAAAAGGGGTGTAGAACTATATTAAACCCTTGGCATTTTCAGAATATTTGTGGTATTCTCTGCATTCATTTTCACAAAAGTCCACATCATGTGGGTTTAAATTGAGATAATAAATGCATTGCAGGCTATAAAGTTGTTGTGAGGATTAAATGATATAAGGTAGAGCAATGAGCAAGACTTTAAATGTCAGAGGCTGAAAGTCTGCAGTTCAGTCTTCTATTAGGGAAGAACCCACAGACGCGATCCACTAATTGAATTAATGATTGGCTCCATTGTAAAGATTCTTCAAGACTTCCTGCATATACTAGAATTCCTCCAAATGTGCTTCTGTGCCTTTAAGGAAAGAAAACTTTTTTGCCCTCAATTTGAACAATTGAAGAGAGACAGCACATTGGTTAGAAATTAGATTTCTCAGCCAGACCACCTAGATGGGACCCTTCTGTTTCCTACTGAAGGATCCTAGTGATTTATCATAGCCCTCTGCCTCATTTTCTCTTTCCTGAAATATTGATAACAACAGTACCTCCTTCACATGATTGTTGAAAGAAATCAATGAGTTAACAAATACCAAGGCTTACAACAGAGGTTAGCTATGTTAGCTATCCTCTAGGGGTAAAGTCAAAAATATCTCCCAAATCAATCTGGTTTCCGGACATTTATTTTTAACTTAGTTGCAGTAATGGCAAAGCTAGCCTTAACGGTTTTGTCCCACTTCCAACTATAAACAAACTATCAAAAGCATGTTTGAAACCTAGTTTTCTACTTTTAAAAAATATGGCTCTCTATTAAAAGAAAAAAAGAGCTATTCCAAACAACTCTAAAAAGCTCAATGGATTATTTACTGAGACTATGGAATTGGCATTTTAAAACCCATTTGGAAAACTAATGCTTTTGGCTCACTGTAATCTGCTTTGTTTTGATGTGCAACAAGTTCCAAATCTGTTATCTTTCGGTCCGTGACAGATATGTTGGTGATGCAGATGGCCTCACTGCAGTATTGTCAGAAATGTTGGCTGAAAGATGCTGTGGAAATATGAAAAAAAAAAAAAAAAAAAAAAGGCAATGTTACCTTGATTTTCCAAAAGTATCTTCATGATATGTTGGTGATTTTTAAGGTCAATTCAAATACAGTGGCAATTATAGCTTCCACATTCGACATTTAATCATTAGTAATCTGCATCACAAAATAGTACTGGCCCAGCAGCTCTCTTTCCTCTTTGTGAATTATTCTTTAATTATTCTCACTGATGATGCAGTGAGCATCACCGTGTGACTAGTTCACCTTATGAAGCTTAATTGTAAATGTGTATAAAGACTGGCAAGAGCTCATAAATGATGAACATAGGCATTAAAAATCAATTGCTGATAGAACTAGGACGTAAAGTTAACGAGGCAGTTCACGTTTCCTCATGGCTGCATGAGAATTTCCATTAGAAACAGAGCTTAAGCTCCAGTGTGTCATCCATTTATCTTTTCTAGTGACAATTTTTCTTTCTACAACTTGTTCTTTTGTAATGGTCTTGGGACAAGCTATAGTCACTTCAGCATTATATTGAATAATATGTCAGTTCAGTTCACTCGCTCAATCATGTCCGACTCTTTGCGACCCCATGGACTGCTGCACGCCATTTTCCCTGTCCATCACCAACTCCCGGAGCTTGCTCAAACTCGCGTCCATTGAGTCGGCAATGCTGTCCAACAATCTCATCCTCTGTCTTCCCTTTCTCCTCCTGCCTTCAATCTTTCCCAGCATCAGGGTCTTTTCCAATGAGTCAGTTCTTCACATCAGGTGGCCAAAGTATTAGAGTTTCATCTTCAGCATCAGTCCTTGCAATGAACATTCAGGACTGATTTCCTTTAGGATTGACTGGTTTGATCTCCCTGGAGTCCAAGGGACTCTCAGGAATCTTCTCCAACACTAAATTCAAAAGCATCAATTCTTCCATGAACAGTATGAATAATATAAAATTAACAGATTAGTATAGCAGGCCCTAGGGATTAAGCAGTAGGAAAAAAGTGACAGAAATAAAAGTGAACATACCTGGAAATAAGTGACTTGAAGGAAAACAATCAAAATCTTCCTTTTTTATCATTTGAGGAACGAAGTTCTCATTTTGTGGTAGATAGATAACACAGTCCTCATTACTGAAAGAGCATAAAAATAAATTGAATACTTTTAAAAAGCAATATGGTTGGAAGATAACAGTGCTGTGTAAAAAACTATAACCAACACCAGTTTCTTCTTGGGAAGTTATTAAAAAAATTGATTAGCATGTTTGATATTCTTTGGCATAAATTAGATTTTATTTTGCACAAATCTTGGCTGGAAATGAATTTGCAAATTAAAATATCTTCTAATGTAATTACATTGTCCTTCCATATAAATCATTTCAGAAATGAAAACTCTACTTTTAACAAGAAATGAATGCATATTCTTGGCAGAATTAAATGGATATCCAAGTAGAAACTGAAATGCATATGCAGTGTGGGCCACAAAATGGAAAAATACAGGATGCAGAGCATCTCTGCAAATGCTTGCTTTGAATATGAGCAGCTCTGCACATGACTATAGGCTAAGTTTGGTATGTTTGTCTTAAAAATCTGTTTATTTAACTTAGAGGAATCTTAGGAATTTTAATTTTTAAAAGTTGGGTTTGTTGCAAAACGTTTGTCCATCTGTTTCTTCTGAGCAGTTAAAAGCTTAAGATATATTTAAACAACATGACCAAACTAGATTTATAATATGGTAGGAATTGTGTCATGGTGGGATGTATGCTCAGGTTGGGATGAGTTTGAACTGTTTTGAATCCTGTTTGGTCACTTACTGACTGAGCACCCTCTGGCAATCCTCACCTCCAAGTAGGGAGTTCATTGTGAGGATAAAAAGATAGAATGGATGCAGAGTGCCTTTGTTGCTGCTCTGATACCTAAAGTGTTCACGAAGTAGCATTTTTAAACTTCCATTTTGGGGAACTTACTAAAGAGGACTTCTTAGCTTCCCTAGTAGCTCAGTTGGTACAGAATCCACCTGCAATGCCAGAGACCCCTGTTTAATTCCTAGGTCAGGAAGATCCGCTGGAGGAGGGCTAGGCTACCCACTCTAGTATTCTTGGGCTTCCCTGGTGACTCAGCTGGTAAAGAATCCATCTGCAAGGTGGTGGACCTGGGTTCAATGCCTGGGTTGGGAAGATCTCCTAAAGAAGGAAAAGGCTACCAACTCCAGTATTCTGGCCTGGAGAATTCCAGAGTTCGACATGGCTGAATGACTTTCACTTTCACTAGGACAAAGTGATTAAGTCACTCTTTTCTGTCAGACTCCTATGTACTGTGCTCTAAGTCTTAAAACAGTAAATATGGTTTAAATCTATCATCTTACATGACTTCTATTTATCCTGCCCATTCTATGTTCTATTTTCAGCTCTTTTTTGCTTTTTTAATGAAAGTCACCAAGTTTTAATTCTAGTTTTTCCTCTGTTAGTCTGAAAGTTAGGTATTTTTTAACTCTAGAAATTATAAGTTAATTAGTACTTTTAACACTCCAACAGGAAAATACAATCAATATGCTGTTATTTATCTATGCTTTTAATACTCTCTATACTTTAAACCCTTGGAGAGGGAATGGCAACCCACTTCACTATTCTTGCCTGGAGAATCCTATGGACAAAGGAGCCTGGTAGGCTCCATGGGGTCACAAAGAGTCAAACATGACTGAGCGACTGTCATACTTTAAACCACAGGTTATTATTACTTTACATAGTCAGTGTTCATTTAGATTTACCATCTATTTATGGTTCTCTTGGGAATTCTTTGCTTCCTGCATAGCTAACCTTCTAACTAGTATCGTTTGCTTCTGCCCAAAGAATATACTTAATTCCTAACTGAAGATCTACTGGTAGCAAATTCTCTAAATTTTTACCTTGTTGTTCAGTGTCGAACTCTTTGTGACCCCATGGACTACAGCACACCAGGCTTCTCTGTCTGCTATCTCCTGGAGTCTGCTCTAATTCACGTCCATTGGGTTGCTGCCTAACAATGTCTTTATTTCATGTTCGTTTCTGAAGGATATTTGTGCTAGGTGTAGACTTAAAAAAAATTCTATTTAGTTTTGGTTCTGCTGAGTTTTCATTGCAGTGCACAGGTTTCTCACTGTAGTGACTTCTTTTGTTGAGGAGGACAGGCTCTAGGCGAACATGCTTCAGTAGTTGCAGCAGGCAGCCTCAGTAACAGTGGTTCCTGGACTCTACAGCACAGGCTCATTAATTATGATACACAGGCATAGTTTCTCCACGTGAACTCTTCCTGGACCAGCGATCAAACCCATGTCCCCTGCATTGCCATGTGGATTCTTATCCACTCTGTCATAGGAAGTCCTGAGTGTAGACTTCCTATGTTGGTCATTATTTTTTTTCTGCATATTGATTTCATAATTCTATTGCCCATTGATTTTTCTTGCTGCTGTTGCTTTAATAATGTTATTAGTATACATTTTGCTTCTTTGAAAATAACCTATCCTTTAAAAAAAATACTGGTTGCTTTAGATTTTTCTCTTTTTTTCCCCCTGCAATTTCACTCACATGTCTAGATATAGATTTTTTAAAAATTTTAGCTTGATCAAAATCTAATGCTAAAATAATTCCTTTTCACAATATAGTTAGCATTATAAGATCATTCCTAGTTGCAAATACATGACTTGCAGAACACTAATTATAACCATAATTTTCTGCAACCCTAATATCCTCTACACTAAAAATGATTTCTGGGCTTATAAAATAAGGAAAGATGGAAATCTGTATTTATTTTACACCTATCTCTGTAAAACTCTGTGAGTTTAACGTTTACTACTTTTTTTTAGATTTTCCATTCGTATAGGTGTGAGATTAAAAACAAAGGGTGACTGCCCAAAGATTCAAAAGCAATTGAATGATTTTAATGAAGCTTTTTTTGGGGGGGGACTATCTAAAACCAGTTGGTCCTGAGAAAGAGGGGTATGAAAACAAACTGTTTTGAAGAACTTTAAAGTTTAATTTTAAATATTTTAAAATTATCCTGTGATTTGGTTTTGACCCAGCAGTTACTTAGAAATATGTTATTTTTCTAAAAATTTGAAGACTTCTGTAGATGCCTTTTCATTATTGACTTTTAATTTCTTTATGTTGTCATAGAAAATATTTTGTTTGATTGCAGTCATTTGTAATTTAATGAGACTTATATTTTGGCCCAGCATATGGTGTATCTTGGTAAACATTCCAAGTGCACTTGAAAAGAATGTATACTCTGTGGTTGTTGAATGTACTCTAGAATACTAAGAACACTTCTAGAATACTGGAAGTATCATTTAGATCAAGTTGGTTAAATGCGTTGTTCAAATCTTGTATAACCTTCCTGATCTTCATCTAGTTATGCTACCAGTTAATTAAAGAACAGTGTTTCAGTCTCCAAATATGACTATAGATTTTCTTTTCCCTTTGTTTCTGTCCATCTATACTTCATCTATTTTGAAGCTCTGTTATTAGGTGCATGAACATTTATGTCCTTTTAATAGGTAGATTCTCTTTATCATTATGAACTATTTCTATTTCTGCAATGCCCTTCATCTTCAAATCTGCATTGTCTGATATTAATATAATCATACCAGTTTTCTTATTATTAGTATTTGCATCTTTTCCCTATCCTTTCCCTTTAAGAATGTGCAGCATATTGTTGGATCTTAGTTTTCATCTAGTCAGGTGGTTCTCAATCAGAGATGATTTTTAAAAATTAATTAATTAATTTTAATTGGAGGCTAATTACTTTACAACATTGTGGTAATTTTTGCCATACATTGACATGAAACAGCCACGGGTGTACATGCTCCCTGGTCCCAAACCCCTCTCCCACGTCCCTCTGGGACATCCCGTTGGGTTGTCCCAGTGCACCAGCTTTGAGTGCCCTGTTTTATGCATCGAACTTGGACTGGTCATCTATTTCACATATGGTAATATACATGTTTCAATGCTATTCTCTCAAATCATCCCACTTTCACCTTCTCCCACAGAATCCAAAAGTCTTTTCTTTATATCTGTGTCTCTTTGCTATCTCATAAATAGAGTTGTCATTACCATCTTTCTAAATTCCATATATATATGTTAATATACTGTATTGGTGTTTTTCTTTCTGACTTTCTTCACTCTGTATAATAGGCTCCATTTTCATCCACTTCATTAGAACTGACTCAAATGCATTCTTTTTGATAGCTGAGTAATATTCCATTGTATTTATGTACCACATCTTTCTTATCCATTCGTCTGCTGATGGACATCTAGGTTGCTTCCATGTCCTAGCTATTGTAAACAGTGCTGCAGTGAACATTGAGGTACATGTGTCTCTTTCAATTCTGGTTTCCTTGGTGTGTATGCCCAGCAGTGGGATTGCTGGGTCGTATGGCAGTTCTGTTTTCAGTTTTTAAGGGATCTCCACACTGTTCTCCACAGTGACTGTACTAATTTGTATTCCCACCAACAGTGTAAGAGGGTTCCCTTTTCTCCATACACTCCAGCATTTATTGTGTGTAGACTTTTGATAGCAGCCATTCTGACTGGCGTGAGATGGTACCCCATTGTAGTTTTGATTTGCATTTCTTTGATAATGAGTGATGTTGAGCATCTTTTCATGTGTTTGTTAGCCATCTGTATGTCTTCTTTGGAGAAATGTCTGTTTAGTTCTTTGGCCCATTTTTTGATTGGGTCATTTATTTTTCTGATATTGAGCTGCATGAGCTGCTTGTATATTTTTGAGATTAATTCTTTTTCAGTTGCTTCGTTTGCTATTATTTTCTCCTATTCTGAAGGCTGTCTTTTTGCCTTGCTTATAGTTTCCTTCACTGTACAAAAGTTTTTAAGTTTAATTAGGTCCCATTTGTTTATTTTTGCTTTACCTCCATTATTCTGGGAGGTGGGGTCATAGAGGATCTTGCTGTGATTTATGTCAGAGTGTTTTGCCTATGTCATCCTCTAGGAATCTTATAGTTTTTGGTCTTACATTTAGATCTTTAATCCATTTTGGGTTTTTTTTTGGTGTATGGTGTTAGAAAGTGTTCTAGTTTCATTCTTGGTGGTGGTTGACCAGTTTTCCCAGCACACTTGTTAAAGAGATTGTCTTTTGTCCATTGTAGGTTTTTGCTTCCTTTGTCAAAGATAAAGTGTCCATAGGTGCGTGGATTTATCTCTGGGCTTTCTATTTTGTTCCATTGATCTATATGTCTGTCTTTGTGTCAGTACCATACTGTAGCTTTGTAGTATAGTCTGAAGTCAGGCAGGTTGATTCCTCCAATTCCATTCTTCTTTCTCAAGATTGCTTTGACTATTTGAGGTTTTTTTATGTTTCCATACAAATTGTGAAATTATTTGTTCTAGTTCTGTGAAAAATACCATTGGTAGCTTGATAGGGATTGCGTTGAACCTATAGGTGGCTTTGAGTAGTATACTCATTTTCGCTATATTGATTCTTCCAATGCATGAGCATGGTATATTTCTCCATCTATTTGTGTCATCTTTGATTTCTTTCATCAGTGTTTTGTAGTTTTCTATATATATAGGTCTTTTGTTTCTTTAGGTAAATTTATTCCGAAGTATTTTATTCTTTTTGTTACAATGGTGAATTGGTGAATGGAATTGTTTCCTTAATTTCTCTTTTTGTTTTCTCATTGTTAGTGCATAGGAATGCAAGGAATTTCTGTGTATTAATTTTATATCCTGCAACTTAACTGTATTCATTGGTTAGCTCTAGTAATTTTCTAGTGGTGTCTTTAGGGTTTTGTGTGTAGAGGATCATGTCATCTGCAAACAGTGAGAGCTTTACTTCTTCTTTTCCAATCTGGATTCCTTTTATTTCTTTTTCTTCTCTGACTGCTGTGGCTAAAACTTCCAAAACTATGTTGAATAGTAGTGGTGAGAGTGGGCACCCTTGTCTTGTTCCAGACTTTAGGGAAAATGCTTTCAATTTTTTGCCATTGAGGATAATGTTTGCTGTGGATTTAACATGTGTGGCTTTTATTATGTTGAGATATGTTCCTTCTATGCCTGCTTTCTAGAAGTTTTTTTTATCATAAATGGGTGTTGAATTTTCTCAAATGCTTTCTCTGCATGCGTTGAGATAATCATATGGTTATTTTTCAATTTGTTAATGTGTATCACATTGATTGATTTGCAAATATTGAAGAATTCTTTCATCCCTGGGATAAAGCCCGCTTGGTCATGATGTATGATTTTTTAAATATGTTGTTGGATTCTGTTTGCTAGAATTTTGTTGAGGATTTTTGCATCTATGTACATCAGTGATATTGGCCTGTAGTTTTCTTTTTTTGTGGTATCTTTGGTTTTGGTATTAGGGTGATGGTAGCCTCATAGAATGAGTTTGGCAGTTTACCTTCCTCTGCAATTTTCTGGAAGAGTGTGAGTAGGATAGGTGTTAGCTCTTCTCTACATTTTTGGTAGAATTCACCTATGAAGCCATCTGGTCCTGGGCTTTTGTTTGTTGGGAGATTTTTTATTATAGTTTCAATTTCCATGCTTGTGATGGGTCAGTTAAAATTTTCTGTTTCTTCCTGGTTCAGTTTTGGAAGGTTATACTTTTCTAAGAATTCATCCAGTTCTTCCAATTTGTCCATTTTATTGGCATATAGTTGCTGATAGTAGTCTCTTATGATCTTTTGTATTTATGTGTCTGTATTTCTGTGTTGTGATTTCTCCATTTTCATTTCTAACTTTGTTGATTTGATTCTTCTCCCTTTTTTTCTTGATGAGTCTGGCTAATGGTTTGTCTATTTTATTTATCTTCTCAAAGAACCAGCTTTTAGTTTTGTTGATTTTTGCTATAGTCTCCTTTGTTTCTTTTTCATTTATTTCTGCCCCAATTTTATGATTTCTTTCCTTCTACTAACCCTGAGAGTGAAAGTGAAGTTGCTCAGTTGTGTCTAACTCTTTGTGATCCCATGGACTGTAGCCCACCAGGCTCCTCCATCCATGGAATTTTCCAGGCAAGAGTACTGGAGTGGATTGCCATTTCCTTCTGCAGGGGATCTTCCTGACCCAGGGGTTGAACCTGGGTCTCCTGCATTGCAGACAGATGCTTTACTGTCTGAGCCACCAGGGAACTAACCCTGGGGTTCTTCATTTCTTCTTTTCCTAGTTGCTTTAGGTGTAAAGTTAGGTTATTTATTTGATTTTTCTCTTGTTTCTTTAGGTAAGCTTGTATTGCTATGAACCTTCCACAGCACTGCTTTTACTGTATCCGTAGGTTTTGGGTTGTATTTTCATTTTCATTTGTTTTTATGCATATTTTGATTTCCTTTTTGATTTCTTACACGATTTGTTGGTTATTCAAAAGCGTGTTGTTTAGCCTCCATATATTTGTATTTTTAATAGTTTTTTTTCCTGTAGTTGACATCTAATCTTACCACACTGTGATCAGAAAAGATGCTTGAAATGATTTCAATTTTTTTGAATTTACCAAAGCTAGTTTTATGACCCAGGATGTGATCTATCCTGGAGAATGTTACATGTGCACTTGAGAAGAAGATGAAATTCATTGTTTTGGGGTGATATGTAACATAGGTATCAATTAGGTCTAACTGGTCCATTGTATCATTTATCTGTTGTGTTTCCTTGCTAATTTTCTGTTTGGTGGATCTATCCATAGGTGTGAGTGGGGTATTAAAGTCTCCCACTATTATTTAAGATACTGTTAATTTCCCCTTTCATACTTGTTAGCATTTGCCTTATGCATTGAAGTGCTCCTATTTATTTGGGTGCATATATATTTATAATTGTTACATCTTCTTGGTTTGATCCATTGATCATTATGTAGTGTCCTTTTTTGTCTCTTTTCATGGTCTTTATTTCAAAGTCTATTTTATCTGATAGGAGTATTGCTACTCCTGCTTTCTTTTGGTCTCCATTTGCATGAAATATCTTTTTCTAGCCCTTCACTTTCAGTCTGTATGTGTCCCTTGGTTTGAGGTGGGTCTGTTGTAAACAGCATATACAGGAGTCATGTTTTTGTATCCATTCAGCCTGTCTTTGTCTTTTGGTTGAGGCATTCAACCCATTTACATTTAAGGTAAATATTGATAAGTGTGATCCCATTGCCATTTACTTTGGTGTTTTGGGTTCGATTTTGTAAACCTTTCTGTGTTTCGTGTCTAGAGAAGATCCTTCAGCGTTTATTGAAGAACTGGTTTGGTGGTGCTGAATTCTCTCAGCTTTTGCTTGTCTGTAAATGTTTTGATTTATCCTTCATATCTGAATGAGATCCTTGCTGGGTACTGTAATCTAGGTTGTAGGTTTTTCCCTTTCATGACTTTAAGTATGTCCTGCCATTCCGTTCTGGCCTGAAGAGTTTCTATTGAAAGATCAGCTGTTACCCTTATGGGGAGCCCTTTGTGTGTCACTTGTTGCTTTTCCTTTGCTGCATTTAATATTTGCTCTTTGTGTTTGATATTCGTTAGTTTGATTAATATGTGTTTTGGAGCGTTCTGCCTTGGGTTTATCCTGTTTGGGGCTCTCTGGGTTTCTTGAACTTGGGTGGCTATTTCCTTCCCCATCTTAGGGAAGTTTTCAGCTATTATCTCCTCAAGTATTTTCTCATGCCCTTTCTTCTTCTGGGACACCTATGATTCAAATGTTGGGGTGTTTAACATTGTCAATCAGGGGTGATTTTGTCCCTCACGGCACATTTGGAAATACCTGGAGAAAATTTTTGTTGTCACAACTGAAGGGAAAGGAATGGTGTTTCTGGTATCTAGTGGGTAGAGGTCACAGATGCTACTAAATATCCTGCAGTGAGCCTACTGCAACAAAGACTTATGTGGTCCAAAATGTTAACTGCTGAGCTTTCTCTAGTTGCAGTGAGCTGGGGCTACTCTTCATCGTGGCTTCTCACTGCAGAGCACTGACTCTCGCCCAGAGAGTTTTAGTAGTTGTGGCACGTGATCTCTAGAATACAGGCTCAGAAGTTGTGGCACAGGAATTGAACCAGTGTCCCCCGCATTGCAAGGTGGACTCAAGCACTGGACCACCAGGGAAACCCAAATCTCTTTTAATTTAAGCCATTAGTTTATTTACATTCAATATACTTATCAATGGGAAAGCCTTGGTGGCTCAGGGGTAAAGAATCCACCTATCAATGCAGGTTCCATTCCTGGGTTGGGAAGATCCCCTAGAGAAGGAAATGGCATCCCACTCCAGTATTGTTGCCTGGAAAATCCCACAGACAGAGGAGCCTGGTGGGCTAGGACTCTAGTCCACGGGGTCCCAGAGTCAGATAAAATTTAGCAGCTAAACAACAATACTTATCAACAAGGTTCATTTTAAATTTGCTATCTCACTAGTTGTTTTCTATTTTTCTTAATGGTTGTCTGTTCTTTCTTTCCTAGTTTCTTTAGAATCAAATATATATGTGTGTGTGTGCACATAGATATATTTACTATTCTATTTTATCTCCTCTATTGGCTTTTTAACATATACCTCATTTTAATACACTTATCCTCTTCAGTTCAGTTCAGTCGCTCAGTCATGTCTGACTCTTTGTGACTCCATGAACTGCAGCACGCCAGGCCTCCCTGTATATCACCAACTCCTGGAGTTTACCCAAACCCATGTCCATCACGTTGATGATGCCATCCAGCCATCTCATCATCTGTTGTCCCCTTCTCTTCCTGCCCTCAATCTTTACCAGCATCAGAGTCTTTTCCAATGAGTCAGCTCTTCATATCAGGTGGCCAAAGTATTGGAGTTTCAGCTTCAACATCAGTCCCTCCAATGAACACCCAGGACTGATCTCCTTTAAGATGGACTGGTTGGATCTCCTTGTGATCCAAGAGACTCACAAGAATCTTCTCCAACACTACAGCAAAAGCATCAATTCTTCATCACTCAGCTTTCTTTATAGTCCAACTCTCACATCCATACATGACCACTGGGAAAACCATAGCCTTGACTAGATGGACCTTTGTTGGCAAAGTAATGCTGTGATTAATGCTGTAATTAAAACTGCTTTTTAATACGCTGTCTAGGTTGGTCATAACTTTCCTTCCAAGGAGTAAGCTTCTTTTAATTTCATGGCTGCAATCACCAAATGCAGTGATTTTGGAGCCCAGAAAAATAAAGTTAGCCACTGTTTCCACCGTTTCCCCATCTATCTGCCATGAAGTGATGGGACCAGATGCCATGATCTTCGTTTTCTGAATGTTGAGCTTTAAGCAAACTTCTTCATTCTCCTCTTACACTTTCATCAAGAGGCTCTTTAGCTCCTCTTCACTTTCTGCTATAAGAGTGGTGTCATCTGTATATCTGAGGTTGTTGATATTTCTCCCAGCAGTCTTGATTCTAGCATGTGCTTCCTCCAGCCCAGTATTTCTCATAATGTACTCTGCATATAAGTTAAATAAGCAGGGTGAGAATATACAGCCTTGACGTACTCCTTTTCCTATTTGGAACTAGTCTGTTGTTCCATGTCCAGTTCTAACTGTTGTTTCTAGACCTGCAGGAAGGTTTCTCAAGAGGCAGGTCAGGTGGTCTGGTATTCCCATCTCTTTCAGAATTTTCCACAGTTTGTTGTGATACACACAGTCAAAGGCTTTGGCATAGTCAATAAAGTAGAAATAGATGTTTTTCTGGAACTCTCTTGCTTTTTCCATGATCCAGCGGATGTTGGCAATTTGATCTCTGGTTCCTCTGCCTTTTCTAAAACTAGCTGGAACATCTGGAAATTCACAGCTCATGTATTGCTAAAGCCTGGCGTGGAGAATTTTGAGCATTACTAGTATGTGAGATGAGTGCAATTGTGCAGTATTTTGAGCATTCTTTGGCATTGCCTTCCTTTGGGATTGGAATGAAAACTGACCCTTTCCAGTCCTTTGGCCACTGCTGAGTTTTCCATATTTGCTGGCAGGTTGAGTGCAGCACTTTCACAGCATCATCTTTCAGGATTTGAAATAGCTCAACTGGAATTCCATCATCTCCACTAGCTTTATTCATAGGGATGCTTCCTAAGGCCCACTTGACTTCACATTCCAGGATGTCTGGCTCTAGGTGAGTGATCACACCATTGTGATTGTCTGGGTCATGAAGATCTTTTTTGTACAGTTCTTCTGTGTATTCTTGCCATGTTTGCAACTTCCTTTAATGGGAGAATCTGCTCCCATCATCTTATAAATATTTTCATATTTGATAAATCCTTATGTAACCAATCTCCCATCATCATCTCTCCCAGTCCCTGGTGTGGATGCCCTCCTTAGTCTATGCCACATCGGTCCTCTTTGTGGTTCCTGCTATACATTCTGACACCTCCTGCTAGGGACTGACCCCTGACCCCCAAGTGCCATCCAGTGACTTAAAATTTCTGGTACATTTATTAGTAGTCCTAGAATGATCTATTTGGCTTGAAAATTCATGTGTGTTAGTAATCTACAAGTCTGTCTTGACTGCTTACTCTTGATAAAGGGTCCAGTTCCTTCCCTCTTTTGGTCTGTATTATGTATATAAGAACAGTGTAAAGTGTAATTGGTGTCTGTGCAGACATAGCATGCCTTTCATTCTAGGTTCTGCCTGCAATGCAGGATACCCTGGTTTGATTCCTGGGTCAGGAAGATATCTGCTGAAGAGAAGGGATAGGCTACCCACTCCAGTATTCTTGGGCTTCCCTTATGGCTCAGCTGGTAAAGAATCTGCCTGCAACGTGGGAGACCTGGGTTGGGAAGATCCCCTGGAGAAGAGAACGGCTACCTACTCCAGTATTCTGGCCTGCAGAATTCCATGGACTGTATAGTCTATAGGGTCACAAAGATTCTAGGTGGTTAGGGTGAAGGTCTTACCCTTAATCCCCTTAATTACCCAGAATCCCCCACAAATTGAACTGAGTCAGCTGAGCCAAAGGTTTAATTAGATTCAGTTCACCTTCAGTTAGCCTAGTTCATAAACTCCCAAGCCTCATCTGCTGAGATAGCCAGTGATTTCATCTTTTTAGTGTTCGAACTAAAAATTGTTTGAAAATGTCCATTTTACATAGTTTGCATTCAAATTTGTTCCAACAGTGGCAATTAAGTGTGATGGGCAAAGCTGCATGAATTCTTTTCACTTATAAGGTCCTCCTCCACTGCCACTTCCTTGACAAAATTCCAGGGAAAGGGGGAAGAATTATGCAAGCAGTTACTGCCCTTGCGGACCCATCTCACAAGCCCATAGTGTTGTCAAGTTTGGCTGGTTTCCTCTTTCCTACAAAATCTCCCAGTCCTTGGCAGCTCCAATTCTAACACATACCATTAAGATGTGGGGAATAGGGGGAATCTAAAGCTGAGCGCCAAAGAATTGATGCTTTTGAACTGTGGTGTTGAAGACTCGAGAGTCCCTTGCAATGCAAGGAGACCCAACCAGTCCATCCTAAAGATCAGTCCTGGGTGTTCTTTGGAAGGAATGATGTTAAAGCTGAAACTCCAGTACTTTGGCCACCTCATGCCAAGAGTTGACTCATTGGAAAAGACCCTGATGCTGGGAGGGATTGTAGGCAGGAGAAGGGGACGACAGAGGATGAGATGGCTGGATGGCATCACTGACTCGATGGACATGAGTTTGGGTAAACTCCGGCAGTTGGTGATGGACAGGGAGGCCTGACATGCTGCAAATCATGGGGTCGCAAAGAGTCACACACGACTGAATGACTTAACTGAACTGATTGCCAGACCAGAGATTTCAGCACACCTCCAGAAGACAGAATGGATACAAGAGTATGAACTGGGTGGCAGAGAAAAGCAAACAGTAGCCTAGCAGCCTGGCGAAAGATGCCCCTGGGGAGGTGTGTCTGAGCAGCCGAGTACAACTCCAAGGCAGCTTCAGCATCAGAGACTGCTGGAAAATTAAGGAAGAAGCTGAGAAATGAAGTTGGTATTAGAATAATAACAAGGTCTTTATATCAACTAATTGCTGATCTTCCTTATACTTACATTCTTATAGTGGTGATGGTGTGGTTGCTAAGTTGTGTCCAACTCCTGTGATCCCATGGAGTGGAGCCTGGTAGACTCCTCTGTCCATGCGATTTCCTAGGCAAGAATACTGGATTTGGGTTACCATTTCCTTCTTCAGGGGATCTTCCTGACCCAGGGATCAAACCCATGTCTCCTGCTTTGCTGCTCTTACTGCTGAACCACAGGGAAAGCCCTATGTGCTTATAGCCAGGTGTTTACCCCCTTGACAAAATATGCAAACAGTTCTCCAAGGGCATGTAGATATTTATACCTGAGTAAAACCTTGTTTTGGTATGTGAGAGTCCCACAGTATAAAATCTGGCTTAAAGCTCAGTTTGAGATGCAGTTTCTTAGGCAGCCATAGCTGTGTCATTTGGGGAGAGTTACTTAAGTTCATTTCCTCAGCTTCCTTTTATTCATAAAAGTATATCCATCATAAAAAGTGGTTGTAAGAATTTAATAAAATCATGTATACAGAAGTGCTTAGCACAGTGACTAGAACATAATAAACATTCAATAGATGATGGCCATTGACATTTTTATTGTTACTGATGAATTAGTTGTTTTACGTGGAAAGGGGGAAAAGAAGCCAGAGGTTAGGTTTTGGAAAAAATATAGCAGTATCTCTTGTAATTAGGTGGAAGAGAAATACGTGAGAATGGGTATGAATGCATGTGGATGTATAATAGATTACAAATCAAAATCCCCACCCCACTTTCCTCACCATTACCTAACTGTGTAGAACAAGAAATCAATATGCATTAGGATTCCAAAGAACCTAGGAATACCTATTTTAAAATTGCATTAAGATGGTACCCACCTGAAATTCCAACAGTATTTAAACAAAATTATTTATTTAGAGAAAATCCACTGTGGTGTTTGCGTTTCCAAGACATGACAAAGGATTTTTTAAAATATTCTGTATAGAATACCATTAACATTGAAAGTTGTGCTCAAAGAACCTAGTGCAAGAGTAAAACTGCTTTCAAGTCTTGTGATTTACACTAATTAATCAAATATTGCTCAGTATGTTGGTATGTTTTAATAGAAAAATATTTTTAATTCACATGGAGTAAACATTACATAAGGAGATATGCCATGTTCCTCACTTACCCTGCCACACCGATTTAAATCAAGAGTTCTAGGTCCAGACCAAATAGCAACAACAAAAGTTTACTAAACTTGTCCACTTGTTCTTAATTAACTTCATAGTTAAAAAAAATAATATTGTGAAGTCATCACACAAGATGACTGGCCAATTCAATTTTTAAATCAATCAAAAGGGTTTTTACATATTAATATTAAAAAAGCTTTGCAATCAGCCTATAGTGTTCAGTTTTTAATCAGCTTTAGTCTAAGTAATAGTTCCTAAAAAACATAAATGTAAATGTTTATCAACAAAATAGCTGCTCAAAATAATTGCTGGTTAAATTTCATTATTTCATACTTTATGAAATGTGTTGTAACTATTGCGGATATGCCAAAGATGAGATGATTTTAGTTTTCTTAGCTTGTCATGAAACTGCCTATGTTCAGAGGCCCCCCCCCTTTTTTTTTTCCTGATTTTACAATCTAGTAGTTACTGACAGGCACAGGCAAATGCTTTCTTTGTTCATCAGACTGTCTTGTAATAATTTCCATTTGTGATAAATCTCCAATCTGTCTACTGGAGGACATGATGAAAAGGGACTCAACCTTGAAAGAGCTACTTTTTGGTGATAATCAGGTATGTTTTCAATCAAACCTATCTTAAAGTTTTTCCTTCGCTAATCTGATCCTTATTGCTCTTTAACTACAATGTGATATTTGTTTTCCTTTCACTGATGCTGTAATTGTCTTTGGTAACTGTTAACAATGAGGATCTTGAAATAATACCCACTTAAAGTAAAACTGTTAAGAAAATGTAATAATTTACAATCGGATTATTCCAATTCCTCCTTATGAATCTAAATTCATTCACTCAGTTAAACATATTTTTTAAATACCTCCTATAATAAGCAAGGCACTCTTCTGGGTAACTATATGAGAAATATCAAGATGTGTAAGCCTTTGCTTGAAAAGAGACGACAGTCTAGTATCTTCCAATACAGATGTTAAAAAGTGCTCACAGATATAACTCCTTTGAGCATTTACTATCAAATATACTTAATCACATGCTTAAAATTAAGCCATTTTCTTATGACATATATAATATTAACACATCACCTGTGGAAAGGTAATGTAGAACATTGCCTTGAAAGAGATTAGGATCTAAATGTGAAAGAATACCTATAAAAAATGCAGTACCCCAAAATCAGTAAACATATTTAAGCCAAAAGTTACAAACAAAATGTATAGTTACAAATAGACTTTAATGAAGATTCTAGTTTAAAAGAATTCTATCCACCAATGCATTAAATATAAATGCATTTTAATTAGCAATGTAGCTTTTAAAAAGTGTATAACTTATGAAAACACTGTTCATAAAAATTGTTTCCTGAAAAAGGTCTTTTCTCTAGAATTTCATATTAAGAGGAGGGAGATAGAAAGCTATACAAAAAAGATAAATCCAAATGTCCCAGAAGAGTTTAGTCAGAGCAAATTAAAACAAATTTTGAATGAAATTTTTTTTTTTAAAGATGTTTTTAGACTTTTTTTGTGTGGTTTTTAACAAGGTACTACACAAGGAAACAAGTCAATAGTATGTTGAAAAACATCTCCACATTATCTATTTCTTTTAGTGGCGTGGTAAAATTGTGCCCTTTCATAATTTCTATCACTTTAACTCCTTCCTAAACATACGATATAAAAAACAAGAGGCCACAAGAAAATTAGTCTCATTGTCACATCTGTGTTTGAATCCTAAGGTAAAAGTAAGCAATTATCTTTCCTGTAATTTTCCTTCTCCAAACTGTCACTTTGTTTCATCAAAGTTAGTAAGTAGGCTCAAATCACATTTTTAGCCCAGAGCTTTTTCAGTTGTACTTTATAGAAAATATATATCAAAGCATTAGCTTTGTGGTTGTAAAAATGTCTGCTACCTTTTGAATGTCATTTTTAGCAAAATCTTAGTTTCACTTTATAAAGAATGCAGGATATACTTTTATATTTGGCTTTCTCAGAGTAAAGGGATATGCTTTAGTTAAAGCTCATTTGCTCAACACTGGCTCAGAATTTAAAAGGTGGTTTTACTTAACGTTGATTAAACTTTTGTAGCTATAAGCTCATAATTTTAAAACTTGGCTTGTCTGCTATGCTATTTCTGAGTAGTAGTGAAACACTATACTATTTCATTTGGATGGTGATATAAATATGTAACCAAATATTAAAAAATTTCAAATTGACCTACTAACCATACACTCTAATACATACTTGCATGTTTTTTGACTAACCTTTTTAATATACTAAAATATTCAATAACTACTATTTGCAAATTATGTGAAAAATTAATTTTTGACAAAATTTTATTCATAGCATTAGGAAAATCATACTCAAAACACGGAAATAATCAGACTATATAACAATGCTGCATAGATAGTGGTATACAAGTTCCCTGATGCTAAGTGACTTCTTCCTAACTAGAACTGCTATTTTCAAGTCACAAGTAGAAAATGGTAGCGGCATTATTTCCTCTCTCTGAGGTTGGAAGAAATGGCTTTTATGGTGAGAAATTACACTGTTTAAACAGCAAAGATTAGAGTATCCTCCAATTTAAATCTATTCCCTTCGTGTTACTTCTCAGAGATGAAAACTTAGACTGTTAGGATTATTAGAAAGGAATAGGAGGTAAATTACCTTTTAGGAGATAGCCCGATCCATGCCTGCTTTACTTGGATAAAACACTGAAGTTTTAAAAATTACAACCACACCATTATGCTTAACTGAAATTACCAGTATGAATACTTTTTTACATAATACATTACAGGTATACAAGAAAAAAAATATGACCCTGTTTCCAATCCTTTGACCTCAAGTAGAAAAAAGTGTTACCACTAATGGGGATCTGAAAAATTGTTTCCATGACAGAGCAGTAACTCTACAGAGATCAAAATCATTTCTCAGTACTGAAAGTAGCCTAAATCAATGACGAATGGCTACATTTCTTTCATAAAATTACATTTTGAAAGGGAAGACAATTTATTTGGGAGGAATTTGTAGCTGAAAACATTTTTATTAAGAAAACATTGTTACCCTGAGAAAGACTCTTAAAATTGCCAGTGCTTTCAGAGGCTCCCAGCAAGGCATGAAGGAGCACGTTGTAGGCTCTAGTTTCTTACAGTTACCTATATGAAGAATGTTTTTACCTAAACAGTGCTTTGGGCTTCTCTGCGATACTGGTAACAGGTCACAGCCAAGTGTCTAAATGTGACATACGATAAGCAAATTTTACATATTCATTTTAAGCAGACTTCTTCCTTTTCCCTTTTCTGAGAGTGAGTCTGAAATTCTTCAACTGGTTTTGGACTCAAACCTATTGTTCACAAAAATAATCTTCTGTAAGCCAACTGGTAGTTTTCTTATAACAGTAAACAAATTGTCTGGTTTACATTCTCTAATCTATGCCTAGAAAATAAGGCAATGGTAATTTTTCATTGGCCACTGCAGGGCAGAGACAAGTCTTCTTTCTAATCAGAGGCATATGCAAACATTCCTCAAAGTGCATTGTTATTATTTTTTAACATCTCTTATGCATTGACAAAGTCAACATTTTGACTCCCTATATACTTTTAGTATAAAATGCTTACTCCCAACTCCTTACACATACCATAATTACTTGAGAAAAGACAAAATAAGATCAGCTACAGAAGTAGCAAGATATTTTTTACAAATAAAAATACAATATACAAAAAATGGCAAGTTAGTGATAAATGGTAGAATAAACTCTCAATAATATTCCACTTTGGGCTCCAAATTAAGATTTGACGAGTTTGAAGCCTTGTCCTGTATCCAGCACAGCAGGAAGAAACCAACTCATTTTTAATCTTTTCAAGCACCTGAAACAAGTCTTGCAGATCCAAAACAGGTTCAGACCACACAACCAATTTGCCAAATGCACCAGTGGATAGGTAATGCGAGGAAAGTAGAGCATCCAGTGCTTGGCCACGTCGCTTCCTGTTGGCAGGTGTAGTGTGTAGTCACTCCACCGTTTTGACACGCCATATACTGCTTTCACTCTGCGTCCCTTCTCAGTCCAGCAGATGTTATTAGTGGTGTTGCAGTTATATTCTACCCAGTCTTTTGTGAAGTCACCCAGCTGAGGTGGGTCAGCTTCTTCGATATCTATTGTCTTTGTCATCTCTGCTCCTTGCACTGCAATATACTGGTCGTTGATTTTTCTTACTTCTTTCACCCAAGGAGTTGAATTCTCACTGTCTAATATGATAATAAGTCGGGAACAGAAGGAACCATTCTTTTCTCGCCACCATTCTAAAAGTGTGTCAAGGCGTAGTATGTCGCCACCTGTGAACAAAAGAAAGTTCAGTAGAGCAAGAATTTAAGTGTCTTACTAAAAATACTCTTTTGTCTTGAGTGTATTCTCTTTAAGTTTTTAAAGTTAAATATGTAAGAAAAAAGAGGGTGCCTTCTTTTTCAAAGTATCTTTTCAGAAGAATTTTCAGAAACAGAAAATAGACTTTCAACTTCAAGTAAAAACCAAACCAAAAAAACTAAAAAATCCAATCATCCTGTTCTTTACATTAAAGAGATATGCTATGATTAAAAAAATGCTACGATAAAATAAGAAAATTATTTAATAAAGGTAAATTTGGTAAAAAGAAATTATACAGTAAAGCTAGTATTCTACATTGGGCAGCAAATTATGATTTGTGGTCATATCTAGCCGGCCGCTAGTTTTGCATCATGGCCTGAGAGGTTAAGAACTGATTTTACATTTTTAAATGGTGTAAAAAATTTTTTTGAGAAGTTTGTGATGTAAAAATTACAGGAAATTTAAATTTCATGTTTCTATAAATGTATATGACTGCTTTTATTCTACAAAAAGCTAAGTATAGTTGCAAGAGGGACTTTCTGGCCTATCAAGTCAAAAATACATGATCCTTACAGAAAAAGTTTGCTTACCCCTGTTCTACATCTCTGATAAATTGTTAACTTATCCTCATATGTGGGTACCCACTAGATAAAAACACCCTCCTAGGAACAAGAGTTTGGAATTGGTTTGTTTTTAAAATCAATTTTATACCTCAAAACAACAAAGGATTAAAAAAAACATATACCAGAAATTTCTAAGGTAAAAATATTTCTGACCTAGAAAGCTGTCTTACAGCTACTCATTACACATTTTGTTCATATTGTATGGTTTTGCATTAAAACTTTAAATATACTGTATTAAAATCTGATCATTTAATTTTTAGTACTCCATTAAAATTTGTGTCCCAGGCATCTGCCATTCTCACCTCATTCTAGTTCTGGCTCTGTCTCAAATGGTATACTAATCCAATCCTTCCAATTCTAGCAATTTATCCTAAGAAAGGGCAGGGATGTGGACAAAAATAACATATAAAGATCATCTTCCCACTGCTACCTCAGACAGTGTAAAATCTGAAACAACTGAGGGAATGGAAATAATTATAACCTTATGAGAGAGTTTTATCATAAATCATATTTATAAAGAAATTTTAATGACAAAATATCTATGATATTAGAAAAAGCATGACATAGAAGTGTATCTACAAAAATAATAGCAATATTTTTATATAATAAATAATATATAATATAATAAATAAAAATAATAGCAATATTGTCTGGGTATTTTTATTTCAGGTGGGTTTTGCTATACTTTTTTGTTAACACTGTTATTGTTATAATTAGAAGAAAGTTTTAACATGTTACAATTTACTAATACAAGCTCCAACAACCTAGCTCCAGAATAGGTATTTCTACCAAGAGCAACCATCTTCTTTGCTAAACTATCAAAATGACAATACCGGAGAGACAGAATCTTTTAGAATTTGGATTCTATCAGTAATATGATCCATAAAAACAGAGCATATATCATACCTTATTCACCAGACTGTGACAATGCAAAATTTGTTTTTCATGTATTACTAATATACTGCTTCACAGAGACCTCTATAAGGTACCTTTTTAAAAGGATCAAGCTCACTTTTCATTATTTCCACTTTTATTAAACTTCTCTGAAGAGGACATCATAGATTATATGAGTTATTATACGAATTCCATCTGCCAGTAAACATTGTCTAACTTGCCTTCTACAACTATTTCAATAAAGATTCTGTAGCACATGCTACACTAATTCTTATACACATGCTCTTTAGATATTAGCAAGAAATTTAAAGCAGCATTAAAGCCCTTTATACTAATTCTCTTGTCTTGTTTTGCTCTGCTTTCTCCTATGAAAAGGTTCTATGTCAAATTTGGCTTTTGGCCCAGATGTAAAGTACTTACATTTATCTCAGTAACATTTATCTGATGCTGTTTAAGTAATTGAGAATGTTTTTAAAGACTTTATCTGTGATAAACTGCTTTATAGCTTAAATAGATTGTTTAATTTGTCTCTCTTGTCATTACCAAATTGTTTTTTAACCCTCAAGCAAAGAGGCAAAGATACTAGGTTCCACATTATGAAGTCCTGTAAGTGTAAGACGACTACATATTCTGAGAAATACTGTGAGTAAAGATATGGGTTAAGGAGCACACACAGATTTTTCTCACAGTGAGTTCTGGACCTACTCTTAACTTCAAGCAAAATCTAATCCTGATGCTTCCTATCTAAAGGTTTTAAGAAAAAAATTTTTTTAAAGAAAACTGTTTTTATTAATAAATTCTCAGACTTAGCATGCACGCAGAGCTTAGAGTTCTTTGTCACTTAGACTGGAATGGAAAGCATTTTCTTCAGAGCAGGGGTGTTCAATAACATTTCTGAGAAAGAATCAACATCTGGGGCTGTTTAAGGCAGGCCAAGGGAAGGAACTGATTGGAAACAGGATTCATTCTCTGGGCCTGGTTTAACCTGCAAGTGAGCCAGGTGCCTCAGGCCAGCGGGGAGTACATGGTTGCTGAATTATGGGGCAAAGCCTAGCCCTCCTGGGGAAGGTAAGGCCTGTTAACATATGCTTTCTCCACTGTTTTGTTCTACTTTTACAATAAAGTGTCTCACAGAGAAAATTACACATACAGGAACAAGTCTTCTTGGCTAATAGTAGAATTCTGTAGTGGTCTACTTATGCCATCTTTATAATATTTTTTAATGCATAATATTGTAGAAGGTAACTACTAGACATTTATTTACCTAAACTATAACCCAACTTTAAAGTATCTTCATAAATTATTCTCAATTCACAGTGAAGGAAAACATAAGAACACTGACATTTATGCTACTGCTATTCATCTTGGTGTCTATTACATTTTCTAAGAAAAAATGACTATAAATATCAGTAAACTGAACACCTAGAGTTTATTTCCAAAGCCATCTTTTAAAAGATACTTGAGATAAATTTTTAAGAGTTAAGAAAAATACAAACTTTGGGGGAAATGTTTATATTAAGTAATAAATACTTCATGTAAACATAAGCTTGCTTTTAAAGTTATTAGACCTAGAGACTGTCATACAGAGTGAAATAAGTCAGAAAAACAAACTGTGTATTAATGCATGTATGTGGAATCCAGGAAAATGGTGTATTAATGCAGCCTTCCTATTTCAACCTGACACTCCAACCCACACATCTGATATTACCAATAATGAAAAAATTTCCAGGTTAAGTCTAAGATAATAGCCACCACTGCTGACCTAATATCAATCATTTTTGTTATTGTTCCAATGAAACATGTTTGTTATTTATGTAGAGGACAGTATGTTTTACTAACTATTCAAAAGTCAAGTCACTGGGTAGAATTCATTATTTCTCTTTACTACAATCATATCCTTAGGAAAAAAGTATAATTCATGCAGTAATTAAATGAAATAGAAATTTAAAAAATGAAATTACTTTCTTATAAAAAATAATGAAGGATATATGCATGGCCACCAAAATTATGCCCCTCCCCTTGCATCTGAGTTATTATAAGTATTTCAGTAGCAGTTTTCAAATAATCAATCCTTGCTTTTAGGTTTGAAATATAGTTCTGTAAAAACATTTGAATTGACTTTTTCTCTTGGGCTCTGAAGTACACAGAATGCTATATACTTTACCTGAATTTGAAATAGCTGTAAATGTGAAAAAGTAGTTTTATACATTGTGTTATTAAAAAGTCACAAGTTGAGTACATGATTTTATAACCTTATGCTGAAGTAGTTTTGACTAGTTTCTTTCATATTACAGTATTTCAAAAATGGGTGAACCATGCTAACAAAAGTATCTTCTGATCCAGAACATGCCATTTCTGGGCCTTTGTGGTTTTAACCTTTGGCCGCAACATAGTACAATGGCGGGGAGGGCGGATTTTAGGCGTCAGGCAAATCCGGACTTGAATCGTGGTTCCATCATTTAGGAATAATATGACCATAGGTAAGTTATATAACCACTTTCAGCCTTCATTTCATCCTTTGAAAAATAGAGGTGACAGTATCTCAAAGAACTTCAAGTGAAGATTAAATTTAATAATGTGTATAAAGTACCAAGCATAGTAGCTATGCTTCAAACATGCTCAGTAAGTATTGGGGCTTCCCTAGTGGCTCAGATGGTAAACAATCTGCCCGCAATGCAGGAGACCTGGGTTCGATCCCTTATTAGTTTGACTTTACTCCTTCTAGATAGCCATTGACTTATTCAATATTTGTTAGACCAAAAAATTACAAAAATCTATTTATAAGAAAACCCTGGAAACCAATCTGGCACTAAATTAGTGAGACCATGATGGTCTGAAATCATGTCTACTTTAACCTTCAGTTTATTTCCTTTCTTCTGGGATTCTTGTATTGGCACTCTATCTCTGTCCTTCCGTAATACTTCTCTTTATATTTTTCTGTGAATATCTTTTTCTACTTATATTTTATGACTATTTTATTGTGTTCATGGTGTAAAACATCTAAAAAATTTTTAGAAAAAAAGGGTATAATTAAGTCTAAATGAATTATTCCTAATCTAAAATATTACCTGTTTTGTCATGATTCATTCAATGATTTTATCTATCTATCTGCTACTTAAGGATCTTCTACTATTTGCCAGACTCTCTTCCAGCACTAAGCAAGTTATCTCATAAAACAAAGCCTTGGATTTACAGTCTCCTCTCTAGTTGGGAAGACCAACAAACAAATTTACATCTAAATCTCATTTCTCCCTTGGCAAGGAGGTTTAATATTACCGCTTCTATTTTCAGATGAGAGAACTGAAATGGAGAGCGTAATCTGCCTCAAACACAGTGCTGGGGCAAATTAGGACAGAGCTAAGGTCTCCTGACCTAAACACTACTCCAACCACATCATATCACCTGCTGCTTAAAATTATGGTGTGCTTTCTAACAAATAAAATTGGACATGTGAAGACCTATTGAAATCAGCATCTATAATCTTAAAGACTTAGAAGTATTAGCCAAATAAGTTAATCAGATTCTGAAAAATGTAACTATTTAATAATTCTGAAAATAGTTTAAAGGGAAACTAATTAAAAGTCTCACATCAAGCAGATTTTTTTTTTCTTCCAATCAACACAAAACATAATTTTTGAAACCTCTAGAGATCACTAAAATTATGCTAAACAAGCATGCCAGAGAAAAGGTAAACAAAACAGTCATATGTATACTTGGTAAACTATAAAGTAGAAAATTGAGAATCTGGAAACATTGTTTCAGTGTGAAGGACAGATTTCCACAAATACGTGTATCTGCACAATAGTGAAATTACCAGAGGTGGACTTACCTGCAAGAGCCCACTCTCCTGTACCATGGGTGTGCCCACTGTAATATAAAACATACGTATCATGCCTAGGCCCATCCACAGTCCGAAGTTCAAGGAAAGCTTTCAGTTTGGAATGTAGAGTATCAAAAGACAGTCCGCTTGTAGAATAGTCACACCCATAGGTCTCAATCATGTGATAGGCAAAAAATCTTTGGATAGCGTTGAGCATGCCAGTAGACCTCAAATTTAACTCCTGTACATGTTCTGGTGGAAGAAGTGTTGGCTGACCATCAGGACTGAAAAAGGAGAAAAAAACCATCATTTTGGTGTTCATGAAGTGTTCATTCTATGTCACATTCCTATTTTTCATTTATAATAAATTATCTAAGTTACTAATAACTAAATGGCATAATCTGTTTTTTAAAAAAACCTGTCTTTTCTAAATTTTCCACAGTGCTAAGAATTATGCTTGGAAAATCAAAGCCTAGTTTCTAAAAATTATACCTCTTATCAATAAGAATCTGGTGCTCTGTGACAACCCAGAGGGGTGGGATGGAGGGGTCTATAGGAGGGAGGTTCTAGAGGAAAGGAATATATGTATACCGGTGATTGAATCACAGTGTTGTACAGCAGATACCAACACAACATTGTAAACCAATTATCCTCCACGTAAAAAATAAGTAAAACTGAAATCTGGGAGGATATCTCCAAATGTGGGTTGTACTACTTTTCATTCTTTTACCAAGAATTTGGCATCTTCTTACCAAATGAGATATTAAACAAGACTTTAAAAAGCAAGACTGTACTAATATTACCCCCAAAATGTTTCAAGAACACTGGATTGGGGACAATAATGAAAGTACTTTTTTTCTTGAGAAAAAACACAGTATGGAAACAGTATTTTAAATTAATTTCCATATTGAAAAATAGTCTATAAAGCGTTCAAGTTTTACTAACTTGAGGTACACAAATGACAGAACAACTTACCTTTTAATAAATGACATTTTAAGACAATTATTATAATTTAGGTCCATTGCCTTATACTACTGAACACTAATTGAAGACAGACTTGATCCTGGAATACATGTAAAATGGTACGTTGGTAAAGATGACAAACTAGTTCTTAAAACTAGCAGGATCAAATCAATATTCAGGGAGGAAAAAAAACATCACTCCTACCCAGAAACTAGACTTCTAAGTAGGAATTCTGAAAACTTTACATTTGCTTCATGTATTTATCCATACTATTCTGATAATTCTGCAAAAGCTTTCATTAAAAAATTTTGTCCCATATTTTATCATTTAACAGCCACAAAACAGTAAAAGAGTACACAATGCATAATCAAAAATTACAATAAAAATCTGTGCAAATTACTACTTTCACATCTTCTTCCTAGACAGTTATCACATCTTACTTTATGGAATCTTTTGAAATATATTTCTTTTACTTCTTATAAGAATCTTTACCTTATTTATCAAATCTTTAATATGGAGGAAAATATTTACTATAAATAGTCAACTTTGTGGTTTTATGTCAAATATTTAAAATCCAATGAAAACTTTATGTTCAGTTTTCTCCCACCTCTGCCAAGGAAAATATGATGACTACTTTGTCAGCATAATTCAGCAAGGAACTATTTTTTTTTTCTATTTCAAAGGTACTTAAACTATAAAAGAAAAACTAAAATTTAGTAATGATTATAAATTGAAACAGATTAGCCACATATTGGAGTCAAAATTATTTTAATAAAACTGCCATGAGATATTTGATTTTATTGTGAATGTTTCTGAATTCCTGGTATTTGTACTACATTTTCAAGTAGACAGTATTTTTACATTCATATTCTCACTACCTCTTCAGGACATTCCTCTCTCTGCAATTTAAGTTAAGATACAGAGGTTCAGAGAGGTAATGATTTGCCTAAAGGAACACAGAACTAGAATTTTGGACGCTCAGGTCCACTGTACATTCTATTACACTTCACCATGTGGTTTCACATTTCCTTAAACAAGATATTCCTAAGAAAATGGAATAACTTTACAAAGAAAATCTACTTATATTTTTATGATTTTTAGCTAAAACATACTCTAATCACGTTTACCAAAAACAAAACTTTAATTGAACCCTTAAGATTTACTACTCAGAGTAGATAAAGGTTTTTAAACATTTGGGATAAATGAAAAAAATGCAAGAGTATTATATTTTGAGAATATTTTAGCTTTGAAAAAATGAGCTATCACCTTATATTCATACAAATATTGGAAGGATGTTAAGAGTCAAGGTGCTATGACTAATTACACTAGGTTACTGTACCTGCAAAAGTTGGTGGGAATCACAATGGCATATCCAACAGATGTTCCTCCTAAACAACTACCCAATTCATGGAAGAGGCCATGAGCCATGGATTCCAAAGGCAAAACAATCAGAAACATGCTCAAGAAGATTCCATTTGTTGGCTAAAACAAATTTAAAAACAGTATGTTTACCATAGCATGTGTGATTAAACTTATGTAGTGAGTATGTATATATATTTATAAATCCATATTTATTCACTTTTTGCCCCTACTTCCAAAAAGGATTGAAAGGATAATTAATGATCTAAAATCCATTATATGTTGAAAGACACAAGTTAAGAACACATGGATAAACAACAGAGCCTAAATTTATCTATAAACTCCTGGACATCATGGTAAAACAAACATAATATGTATATTGTATTTTTAAAATTTGTCAAATAATATCCCAAACTAAAAACATGTATAATATACATATATGTAACATCTTTAATATGACAGAGAAAAAAGCCAGAAAACAAATCCTTTCCTGTTAACACCCACATGCTTTAAATCATTTTTCAAATAACAATCATTTATCAGACTGTAGAAAGGGTCTTTTTTTCCCTTGTGAAAAGTCCAGAAATTAAGAGAAAATTTTAAAATGTAAACTCCTTAAAACTACAAAAATGAATTCTATTCTTAAACTTATAATAACAGCTTTCCTTTGAAAATATCTAGACTCTTTGTAACTAAATCAAAACTAAAATATATTTATACATTTAAGCAGCCTAAAAACAATGGAAAAAGGGAGGCAGGCGAAATATTAAGAGAAGGTAGATTTAGGTAGTATTTGCAATTAAAATAAAAAAGGACCCATTAAATGAAAAGAAAATGGAAGGATGAGTCACTCAATACCACCCTGCATTCTTACAAGATGGATAGTATTCCACATTCTCTGTGCTGCTACTGCACATACTACATAGTTAGGTGTGTACGTGCATGAATGAATACACATTTTTCCAACACTAACAAGTGGTTCATTCGATTAGAATTTTAGTTTAAAAAAAAACCAAGTTGAATCCCATAATGGAAAAATGGATATAATGCCCTATTTTTGGTATACTGGTGGAGGTGGTTTAGTCACTAAGTTAAGTCTGACTCTCAAGACCCCATGGACTGGAGCTCGCCAGGCTCCTCTGTCCATGGGATTTCCCAGGCAAGAATATGGAGTGGGTTGCCATTTCCTTCTCCAGGGGATCGTCCCCAACCAGGGATCAAACCCACACCTCCTGCATTGCAGGCAGTCTCCTGCATTGCAAGTGGGTTCTTTACTGCCACCAGGGAAGCCCACTTTTGGTATATTGTTGTGTTATCAGTTACATAAATAATACAGTACCTGCTCAATTTAGAAACACTAGAAAAAGATATGATTAGATTCATTCTGAGTACCATTACCATTCACAGCTGTTTAAAGTATGTTCAAACTTCATGTAATATATGTTATCACAAATATTTAGTCTTTTACCAAAATGGGATGATACATAATGTTCTGCAAACTTTCTAATACACTATAAGCTTATTAATGTAATTCTAAATCATTTGTAAATACCAAATGGCATTATTATCATATTTATGAAATTTTAATTGGCTGATTTCCTATTTGTGTATTTAGATTCCTTATATTTTTCCTCTGTGATAAACAAAACCAGAATAAGTATTGAGTTCTCTGATGATTATATTAAATATCTTTGATCATCTGGGTTCAACCTTGGTGAAATATTTTGCCATAGGGCTATCTATTAATGATTCACAGTTTTGTTTTGCTATTAATATAAGTGTAATGTACTCATGTTGTGTCTTGCTAAATCTTCTCCGTCTACCTAAAGGTCAAGAAGGTATTTTACATTATCCTCTAAAGCTTTTGTTTTTTTTGCACTTTGCTTTTAGGTCTATAATCCAAATATAGTTGATTTTTATAAGAACAGTTCAATTTAAGTTTTTCATATGAACACTCAACTATTTACCAATTACTGAAAATCTAAACCATTCCCCATTACTGTACTATTTTTGTCATAAATCAGGCATTCTGATACCTGCTTTTTTAACTCATGTTCCATTGGCCTATCTATTTTTTCAAATAGTTTCTTTTACCCACATTTCCTCCTTTCTTTCTGGGACTCCAGTAAAACACAAATGAGATTTCTCTGTATCTTTTATGAGTCTTATCCTTCTGTACAGTATTTCCTCTATTTTTCCTCTTCAAGCTTCTACTTTCATAGCTTTCTCTGAACTATATTTTCCAGCTCACTAATGCTCACTTCTCATTTGTCTAATCTGTTAAACTTGTACACTGAGTAAATTTCAGGTATTTTATTTTCTGATCCAAAAACATGTCTAAAACGAAAAAAAAGCCTGTCCAGTTATTTTTCAACTCTGCCTTGTCGCTTTTTTATATTAATAGCTTCCAGCTTCCCACCATTATTTACTATCTTTGCTTTTGTTTTTACTATCTTTGCTTTTGTTTTTCAACTTGCTAAATAAGTATGATGGCTTTCTGTGTTTGATAATTCCAATAAACCAAGACATTCTGGTCTGCCTATTGCCTGCTGGTTCTGTTGCTCCTTGCTCTTGATGCCATGTGAGTGAGTGAGGGGGGAGGGCGGAGAGAGAATCTGGTTATATTTATGAGTTGAACATTGTATGCAAAAAAAATATTATATGACTAATTTCAGAGCTAGGATAATTATACCTTCTCCAAGAGGATTTTTGTTTCTTCTAGGGGGCTGTGGGCACTAACAGTTTATATATCTTAATCCAGGTGTATGACTAACAGGATACAGTATCAGGATGCAAATTCATTAGAGGGTATAATGTATTTATTAAAAAATACATTTCTACTATAAACACCAACTACTTCTTATACAACTTATGTCCAAGAGAATTTACATACTTTTTATACTTAGGTTAATAACTATATCAGTAAGAAAAATCACTCTTTTATGACATAGCTTACAATTTAAAAGCTACAACAATTCTCACAACTATTACTACAGCAATTTCAATGGCTGTTTTTAAACATTACTTGTTTAACTCTTAGGTTTAATAGGTAATCATCCTATCTACAAATATTGATAATTTCATTATTTTCTTTTCAACTTCTATACCTTCTATTGCATATATTGTTCCATTATAATAGGAAATACTTTGATCAATTAAACCCTTATCCACATAAAAGTAGATGGGGAACTTTTAGATATGGATGGCTAACTGTACTACACCATAAATATAAGGGACTCCAGTAACTGCAAATTTTGGTATTCAGAGGAGGTACTGGAATCAATCCATTGTAGATACCTAAGGACCACTGTACATTCAAATTATGTCAGCCATTTACTTAAATAATTACTGGTTGGGGGGGGGGGTCAAAATGGTGGAGGAGTAGGACAGGAAGCTCACCTTCCCTAACAAAAACATTAAAAACACATCTACGAGTGGAATGACCGACACAGAACATCTACTGAAAGCCAGCAGAAGACCGCAGACTTCTCAGAGGGCAAGAAAACCTCCGCGTAACTGGGTAGGACAAAAGGAAAAAAGAAACAGACGAAGCCTGCACCCAGGGAGGAGCTGTGGAGGCAAGTTTCCCACACCCTGGGCAGTCCCTCACTGGCACGGAGATCAGCCTAGATGGAGGGGAGCTCCAGAGGCTAGGAATACAGCACAGCATTTGTGGAGGGCAAAACAGAGTAACGTGAACAGAAGGTTGGCACTGCCACTCTGCACTCCCCCGCCTAAGATACTCATATGTTGGTGAAGTTGGGGCCTAGGCACTAAAGTACAGGCTTCAGAGGTCAGACCCAGGGAGAGGACAAGGGTTGGCTGCATGGAGACAGCCTGAAGAGGCTGGATGGTAGCAACAGAGCAGGTACTCCGAAGAAGCTGGGGCTGATGAGAGGTACCAAGTGCCGTTGTTGAGGGGGTGCATGGGAAGAGGGGTGAGAGAACCGTAAGAGCCCCTTTCCCTGTGACCATTCGGCAACAGGACACTGCCCACAGGAGTTCTGGGGGCAGGCACACGTCGTTGCAGCCATCCTAGGCCCCAGAGGTGGCTATGAACTGACACTACAAGACCTAACAGCAGGTGCCAGTCACTGCCACCACTCTCCTGGGAGTGTGGATAGCATCTGCCCACAGGAGACCCAAGAGCAGTGCCAAGCCCTGCCCCTGCTGTCCCAGGAGTGTGCAGACAGCCGCCACCCCCAGGAGACCCAAGAGCAGGTGTCGAAGACTGCCCCCTCTGTCCTAAGTGTGCACAAGGACCTCTGAACCTGCACACCATGTATCAAGGGGATAACGGCCAGCATACACTGAGGAAAGAGATAGACAGCATCCAAACTAAAAGCAGCCCCCTGACTCTGGAAAAGATGGCAGAGTAGAAAGACGTGAGCTCACCTCTTCTCATGAAGGGGCTTCCTTGGTGTCTCAGATGATAAAGATCCTGCCTGCAGTGTACAAGGCCAGGGCCAGATTCCTGGGTTGGAAAGATCCCCTGGAGAAGGGAATGGATATCCACTCCAGTATTCACACCTGGAGAATATCATGGACAGAGAAGTCTAGCAGGCAACAGACCACAGGGTTGCAAAGAGTTGGACATGACTGAGCGACTAACACTTTCACATCTCATGAAAACACCAAAACCACAACTGCTGAACAATCATCTACAAAAACACCAGAACCTACCAAAAAACATATTTTACAATCAAGTCAAAAAGATGGTGGAGTAGAAGGACATGCACTCATCTCCTGCAAGAACACCAAAATCACAACTAGCTGCTGAACAATCATCGACAGCAGAATGTTGGAACCCACCAAAAAAAGATACTCCACATCCAAGGGCAAAGGAGAAGCTGCAGCAAGACAGCAGGAGGAGCGCAATCGTGTTTAAAGTCAAACTTCATACCCGTCAGAGATGCCTGGAGGGCACAAAGCAAACCTGTGCACATCAAGGTGCAGGGAAAGAACAGTGATCCCCACAAGAGACTGATCCAGACTTGCCTGTGCGAGTCCAGGAGCCTCTGGTGGAGACGTGGGTTGACTGAGGCCTGCCGCAGGGTCAGGGACACTGACGGCAGCAGTTCTGGGAGGCGCGCCATGTGGCATAAGGCTTCTAAAGGAGATCGCCATTACCACCATTAACCCTACCACAGATTAAGGCCAAACTACAGGCAGGGAGCACGGCCCCACCCATGAGCAGAAAACTGGATCAAAGACTTACTGAGCAGGGCCTTGCCCACCAGAGGAAGACCCAGTTTTCTCCACAGTAAGTCCCTCCCAGCAGGAAGTTTGCACAGGCCTCTTACCCACATCTATCAGAGGGCAGACAGAATGAAAACCAAAATCCCAGAAAACTAAACAAAATAATCACATGGATCACAGCTTTGTTAACTTAATCAAACTATGAGCCATATAGTGTAGGACCACCCAAGACCGATGGTGGAGAGTTCTGACAAAACGTGGTCCACTGGAAGAGGGAATGGCAAACCACTTCAGCATTCTTATCTTGAGAACCCCAAGAACAGTATGAAAAGGCAAAAGGATATGGCACTGAAAGATAAACCCCCCGGGTCAGTAGGTGTCCAATATGCTACTGGAGAAGAGTAGAAAAATAGCTCCAGAAGGAATGAAGAGGCTGAGCCAAACCAGAAACGAAGCCCAGTTGTGGATATGTCTGGTGGTGAAAGTAAAGAACAATACTGCATAGGAACCTGGAATGTTAGGTCCATGAATCAAGGTGAATTGGAAGTGGTCAAACAGGAGATGGCAAGAGTGAACATCGACAATTTAGCAATCATTGCACTAAAATGGATGGAAATGGGTGAATTTAATTCAGATGACTATTGTATCTACTACTGTGGGCAAAAATCCATTAGAAGAAATGGAGTAGCCTGCAGAGTCAACAAATGAGTTCATAGTGCAGTACTGGGTACACTCTCGAAAATGACAGGAAAATCTCAGTTCATTTCCAAGGCAAACCAATCAATATCACAGTAATCCAAGTTAAAGCCCCAACCACTAATGCTGAAGAAGCTGAACGGTTCTATGATGACCTACAAGACTTGCTAGAACTAACACCAAAAAAAAAAAGATGTCCTTTTCATCATAGAAGACTGGAATGCAAAAGCAGGAAGTCAAGAGATATCTGGAATAACAGGCAAGTTTGGTCTTGGAGTACAAAATGAAGCAGGGCACAGGTTAACAGAGCTCTGCCAAGAGAACGCACGGGTCATAGCAAACACCCTCTTCCAACAACACAACAGAAGACTCTACACATGGACATCACCAGATGGTCAATACTGAAATTAGACTGATTATATTCTTTGTAGCTTAGGTGGAGAAGCTCTATACGGTCAGCAAAAACAAGATCAGGAGCTTACTGTGGCTCAGATCATGAACTCCGTATTGCAAAATTCAGGCTTAAACTGAAGAAAGCAGTGAAAACCACTAAGCCATTCAGTTATAAGCTAAATCAGATCCCTTATGATTATATAGTGGATGTGACAAATAGATGCAAGGGATCAGATCTGATATATGAGGGCCAGAAGACCTATGGACAGAGGCTGCAACACCGTAAATGAGGCAGTGACCAAAATCACCCCCAAGAAAAAAATGCAAAAAAGCAAAACCGTTGTCTGATGAGGCCTTACAAACAGCTAAGAAAAGAAAAGAAGCAAAGGCAAGGGAGAAAAGGAGAGATAAACCCATCTGAATGTAGAGTTACAAAGAACAGCAAGGAAAGCTAAAAAAAACCTTAAGTGAAGAATGCAAAGAAACAGAGGAAAACAACAGAATGGGAAGGACTAGAAATCGATTCAAGAAAATTAGAGATACCAAGAGAACATTTAATGCAAAGATGGGCACAATAAAGGACAGAAAGAGTATGGGACCTAACAGAAGCAGAAGATATTCACAGTAAGTGGCAAGAATACACAGGACAACTATACAAAAAAGATCTTAATGACTCAGATAAACACGAAGGTGTGATCACACATCTAGAGCCAAACATTCTGGAGTGTGAACTCAAGTGGGCCTTAGGAAGCATTACTATGAACAAAGCTAGTGGAGGTGATGGAATTCCAGCTGAGCTATTTCAAATCCTTAAAGATGATACTGTGAAAGTGCTGCACTCAATATGCCAGCAAATTTGGAAAACTCACCAGTGGCCACAGGACTGGAAAAGATCAGTTCTCATTCCAATCCCAAATAAGGACAATGCCAATGAATGTTCAAACTACTGCACAATTGGGAAAGGAGTACAACAAGGCTGTATATTGTCATCCTGCTTATCTAACTTCTATGTAGAGTTCATCATGCAAAATACCATGCTGGATGAATCACAAGCTGGAATCAAGACTGCTGGGAAAAATATCAGATATGCAGATAACACTATCCTAATGGCAGAAAAGGAAAGAGGAACTAAAGAGCCTCTTGATGAAGGTGAAAGAGGAGAGCGAAAAAGCTAGCTGAAAACTCAACATTCAAAAAACTCAGATCATGGCATCTGGTCCCATCACTTCACGGTAAATAGATGGGGAAACACTGACAAACTTTATTTTCTAGGTCTCCAAAACCACTGCAGATGGTGACTGCAGCCAGACTTTTGCTCCTTGGAAGAAAAGCTCTGAAAAACCTAGACAGCATATTAAAAAGCAGAGACAACTCTGAGAGATTGTGAAGGACAGGAAAGCCTGGAATGCTGCAGTCCATGTTGTGATCCACACAGTCAAAGGCTTTAGCATAGTCAATGCAGCAGAAGTAGATGTTTTTCTGGAATTCTCTTGCTTTTTCTATGACCCAGTGGACTTTGGCAATTTGATCTCTGGATCATCTGCCTTTTCTAAATCCAGCTTGAACATGTGGCAATTTTCAGTACATATACTTCAGTACTGTTGAAGCCTAGCCTGAAGAATTTTGAGCATTATTTTGCTAGCATGTGAAATGAGTGCAACTGTTTAGTAGTCTGAACATTCTCTGGCACTGCCTTTCTTTGGGATTGATATGAATATCGACCTTTTCCTAGACGGCATATTAAAAAGCAGAGACATCACTTTGCTGAAAAAGGTCTGTATAGTCAAAGCTATGGTTTTTCCAGTAGTCATGTAAAGATGTGAGATTTGGACCATAAAGAAAGCTGAGCACCAAAGAACTGATTCTTGTAAACTGTGGTGCTGGAGAAGACTCTTGAGAGTTCCATGGACTGCACGGAGATCAAACCAGTTAATTCTAAAGGAAATCAACCCTGAATATTCACTGGAAGGACTGATGCTAAAGCTCTAATACTCTGGCCACCTGATGCAAAGAGTTGACTCACTGCAAAACACCCTGATGTGGGGATGCTGGGGAAGACTGAACGCAGGAGGAGAAGGGAATGACAGAGGATGAGGTGGTTGGATGGTATTATTGACTCAACGGACATGAATTTGAGCAAACTCAGGGAAACAGTGAAGGACAGGGAAGCCTGGCGTGCTGTAGTCCATGGGGTGGCAAAGAGTCAGATATAACCAACTGAACAACAACAATCACAGTCAAAGAAAAACCCACAAATAAGATGATATGAGGGGTGCTTTGTGACATAATTAAATCCCATACCCAGTGAGTAGACAATCCACAAACTGGAATAATTATATTGCAGAAGTTCTCCCATAAGACTGAAAATCCTGAGCCCCATGTCAGCCTCCTTAGTCTGAGGGTCTGACACTGGGATGAGGAACACCCAGAGCATTTGGCCTTGAAGGCCAGTGGGGCTTCAGTGCAGGAGCTCCACAGGAGTGGGGAAACAGAGATTCCATTCTTAGAAGGGTCAATAAGAATCCATGTATACTGAGACCGAGTACAAAGCAGTAACTCCACAGGAGCATGGGCTGGACCTATGTGCAAGTCTTGGAGGATCTACTAGGGATGTGGGGGCCGGCTGTGGTTCAAAGAGTCAGAGGGCAAGAACACTGGTGGCAGAGGCCCCAGAGAATATTGATCAGCATGGGCTCTCCCAGAGGCTGCCAGTTTAGCATCAAAACCTGATCTGAGTGCTGGAATGCCTCAAGCCAAACAACCAGCAGGATAGTAGCACAGCCCCACCCATTAACAGACAGGCTGCCTAGAGCTGTGCTAAGCTCACAGTCACCTCTAAACACACCCCTTGACACAATCCCACGAATGGATACAGAACAAGACCCAAATATATGCTACAAGAGTCATGGAACACAAGAGACATGCTACATACAAGAGACACACTACAAGGAACACACACAGACTGGAACTGATGAGATGGACAAAGGTATTCCACACAAATGGAAATCAGAGTTGGAGGGGTAACACTCGTTACAGACTTTAAAATAAAGACTGTTACAAGGGACAAAGAAGGACATTACATAATGATCCAAGGACCAATTCAAGGAGATACAACAATTGCAAATATAAGTGTACCCAATGAAGGAGCCGCTCAACATATAAAGCAAATGCTAACGGTCATTAAAAGAGAAACTGACAGTAACACAGTAATAGTGGAGGACTTAAACATCCTACTTTCATCAGCGGACAGATCATCCACAAAGGGAATATAGGCTTTAAATGACTCATCACACCAAATGACTTAATTGATATTTACAGATCATTTCATCCAAAAATAATAGAACACACATTCTTCTCAAGTGTACATGGAACATTCTCTCCAGAATTGATCACATGCTGAGCCTGTCACAAAGCAAGCATAGGTAAATTTAAGAACACTGAAATCATACCAAGCATCTTTTCCAAACACAAAGCTATGAGATTAGACAAGAGGAAGAGGTAAAAAACACAAACATGTGGAGGCTAAACAGTATGCTACTAAAATGGATCACTGAAGGAAGAAGAGAATATCAAAAATATGCCCAGAGACAAATGACAATGAAAGCATGACCACCCAGAACCTATGGAATGTAGCAAAAGCAATTCTAAGAATGAAGTTTACAGGGATACAATCTGACCACAGCAATCAAGAAAATTCTCAAATAAACAAGCTAATTCTACATCTAAGGCAACTAAAGCAAGAACAAACAAAACCCAAAGTTAGTTGAAGAAAACCTAAATATCAGAGCAGAAATAAATGAAACAGTGACTAAAACCTGGTTCTCTGAAACAGAAGAAAAAAAATGATAAACTTTTAGCCAGACTCATCACGAAAAAAGGGGAGAAGGCTCAAATCAGTAAAATTAGAAATAGGAAAGTAACAACTGACACTAAAGAAATACAAAGATAAGAGATTACTAAAAAACAATATAAACAACTATATGCCAATAAAATGGACAATCTGGAAGAAGTGGACAAATTCATAGAAAGGTACAACTGCCAAGGACTGAATCAAAGACGACTCTACACATGGACAACAGAAGGTCAATACAGAAATCAGACTGATTACATTCTTTGCAGCTGAAGATGGAGAAGCTCTAGTCACCAAAAACAAGACCAGCAACTGACTGCGGCTCACTTCATGAAATCCTTACTACAAAATTCAGACTAAAATTGAAGAAAATAGGGAAAACCACTAGGCTATTCAGATATGACCTGAATCAAATCCCTTACGATTATACAGTGGAAGTGACAAATTGATTCAAGGGATTAGATCTGAAAGATAGAGTGCCTGAAGAATTGTTGTACAGGAGGCAGTGGCCAAAAGCATTCCCAAGAAAAAGAAATACAAGGAAATCACTGTAGATGGTGACTGCAGCCATGAGATTAAAAGAAGCTTGCTCCTTGGATGAAAAGCTATGACAAACCTAGACAGCATATTAAAAAGCAGAGACATTTGCCAATAAAGGTCCATCTAGCCAAAGCTATGTTTTTCCAATAGTCATGTATGGGTGTGAGACTTGGGCCATAACAAAAGCTGAATGCCAAAGAACTAATGTTTTTGAACTGTGGTGTTGGAGAAAACTCTTGAAAGTCCCTTAGACTGCAAGGAGATCAAACCAGTCAGTCCTAAAGGAAATTAGTCCTGAATATTCATTGGAAGGACTGATGCTGAAGCTCCAATACTTTGGCCACCTGATGCAAAGAGCTGACTCATTGGAAAAGACCCTGATGCTGGGAAAGATTAAAGGCAGGAGGAGAAAGGGATGACAGAGGATGAGATGGTTGGATGGCATCACCGACTGGATGAACATGAGTTTGAGTAAGCTCTGGGAGTTGGGCGATGGACAGGGAAGCCTGGTGTGCTGCAGTCCATGGGGTCAAAGAGTCAGACACAACTGAGCGACTGAACTGAGGCGGCCTTACAAATAGCTGAGAAACGAAGAGAAGCTAAAGGCAAAGGAGAAAAGGAAAGACATATCCATCTGAATTCAGAGTTCCAAAGAATACCAAGGAGGGATAAGGAAGCCCTCCTAAGTAAAAGAAATAGAGGAAAACAATAGAGCTGAAAGACTAGAGATCGCGTCAAGAAAATCAGAGATACCAAGAGAACATTTCATGCAAAGATGGGCACAATAAAGGACAGAAACAGTAAGGACATAACAGAAGCAGAAGAGATTAAGAAGAGGTGGCAAGAATACACAGGAGAACTACACAAAAAAGATCTTAATAATTTAGATAAGTAAGACAGTGTGATCCCTCACCTAGATCCAGACATCCTGGAGTGTGAAGTCAAGTGGGCCTCAGGAAGCATTACTACAAACAAAGCTAGTGGAGGTGATGGAATTCCAGCTGAGCTATTTCAAATCCTAAAAGACGATGCTGTTAAAAGTGCTGCACTCAATATGCCAGCAAATTTGGAGAACTCAGCAGTGGCCACAGGAGTGGAAAAGACCACTCTGCAGTTTTCATTCCAATCCCAAAGAAGGGCAGTGCCAAAGGATTTTCAAACTAGTGCACAACTGTACTCATTTCACATGCTAGAAAGGTAATGCTCAAAATCCTGCAGGTTCAGCTTCACCAGTATGTGAACGGAGAGCTTCCAGATGTACAAGCTGGGTTTACAAAAGGCAGAGGAACCAGAGATCAAATTGCAAACATCCACTGGATCATAGAAAACGAAAGGGAATTCCAGAAAAACATCCACTTCTGCTTCACTGACTATGCTAAAGCCTTTGACTGTTTGTGGAAAACTCTTAAAGAGATGGGAATACCAGACCATTTTACCTGCCTCCTGAGAAACCAGTATGCAGGTCAAGAAGCAGTTGAAATGAACATGGAACAATGGACTGGTTCAAAACTGGGAAAGGAGTACATCAAGGCTGTATACTGTCCCCCTGCTTATTTAACTTATATGTATATCAGGCAAAATGCAGGGCTAGATGAAGCACAAGCTGGAATCAAGATTGGTGGGAGAAATATCAATAACCTCACATATGCAGATGACACCATCCTAATGGCAGAAAGCAAAGAACTAAAGAGCCTCTTGATGAGGGTGAAAGAAGGGAGTGAAAAAAACTGGCTTAAAACTCAACATTCACACAATGAAGATCAAGGCACCTGCCACTTCATGGCAAATAGATAGGGAAACAATGGACACAATGACAGACTTTATTTTCTTGGGCCCCAAAACCACTGCAGATGGTGACTGCAGCCATGAAATTAAAGGAGGCTTGCTCCTTGGAAGAAAAGCTATGACAAAACTAGACAACATTAAAAAGCAGAGATGTCACTTTGCCAACAAAAGGTCTGTACAAAGGTACTTTTCTTCCAATAGTCATGTATGGATGTGAGAGTTGGACCATAAGGAAGGATGAGTGCTGAAGAATTGATGCTCAAGCTGTGGTATTGGAGAATACTCCTGAGAGTCCCTTGGATTGCAAGGAGATCAAACCAGTTGATCCTAAAGGAAATCAACCCTGACTATTCATTGGAAGGACTGATACTAAAGCTGGACCTCCAATACTTTGGTCACCTGATGCAAAGAGTCAACTCATTGGAAAAGACCCTGATGCTGGTAAAGACTGAGGGCAAGAGGAGAAGGGGCAACAATGGATTAGATGGTTGGATGACATCATTGACTCATTGTACATGAATTTGAGCAAACTCTGGGAGACAAAGCAGGACAGGAGAGCCTGGCATGCTGCAGTCCATGGGGTCGCAAAGAGACATGACTAAATGACTGAACAACAACAAAAACAGAAAAATCACTGGTACTGAAACTGAAACAATGATTTAAAAACTTCAAACTAACAAAAGTACAGGACCAGATGGCTTCACAGATGAATACTATCAAACCATTAGAGAAGAGTTAACACCTACTCTTCTGAAAGACTTTTCAAAAAACTGCAGAGGAAGGAACATTCCCAAGCTCATTCTACGAGGGGAGCATCACCGTGACAGAAAAACCAGACAAAGATACCACAAAAAAAGAAAATTACAGTCATCATCACTGATGAAGATAGAGGCAAAAATACTCAACAAATTCTAGCAAACCAAATGCAACAGTACATTAACAGGGCTATACATCATGATCAAGTGGGATTTATCCCAGGAATGCAAGGATTCTTCAACATCCACAAATCAATCAGTGTGATACACCACATCAACAAACTGACAAATAAAAACCATATGATCTTCACAAGAGATGCAGAAAAAGCATTTGATAATATTCAACACCCATTTATGATAAAAACTCTCCAGAAAGTGGGCATAGACGGACTTACCTCAACATAATGCTATATACTCACTAGCATTATAAAGCAAGAAAATATAGGAAAGCATTAAGATACTTGAAAATGAGGGCAACCACAAATCAAAAACGTAACAACAGTTTCACAAAAACCTAAAAGAAGAGGAACACAAGCATAAGATAAAAGGAAATCATCAAATCACAAGAAGAAAAACAAAACAGAAAAGAAACAAGGAAAAAACAAAAAATCATCTGGGAAACAAGGTTTGAGATGGCAATAAATACATATGTGTCAATGAAAGAAAGTCACTAACAAAGTATAAGTCGCTCAGTTGCGTCGGATTCTTTGCGACCCCACGGAATATACAGTCCATGGAATTCTGCAGGACAGAATAATGGAGTGGGTAGCTGTTCCCATCTCCAGGGGATCTTCCCAACCCAGGGATCAAACCCAGGTCTCCTGCAAGGCAGGCGGATTCTTTACCAGCTGAGCCACCAGGGGAAGCATTCAGTTCAGTTCAGTTCAGTCGCTCAGTTGTGTCCGACTCTTTGCAACACCATGAATGGCAGCACGCCAGGGCTCCCTGTCTATATGTATCAGTAATTACCTTAAATGTCAACGGACTGAATGCTGCAATGAAAAGACACAAAGTGGCAGACTGGGTAAAAAAAAATAAAACAAGAGCCTACAATACCGCTGCCTGCAAGAGACCCTCTTTAGTGTAAAGGACACACATAGATTGAAAGTGAGGGGATTGGAAAAAATATTTCATGCAAACAGAAATGACAAGAAAATGGGAATTGAAAAACTCATATCAGACAAAATAGATTTTAAAGTAAAGACGATATAGGAAGATAAAGAAGGACACTATATAATGACAAAAGGATCAGTACAAAAGTGGACACCACACTCAGCAACTGTTATGCACCTCATACAGGAGCACCTAAAGACATAAAACAAATGCATTTTTTTTAAGGCTTCCCAGGTGGCTCAGTGGTAAAGAATCCGCCTGCCAAGCAGGAGACACAGGTTTGGTGGAGAAGATCCCCTGGAGAAGGAAATAGGAACCCATTACAGTATTATTGCCTGGGACATCCCATGGACAGAGACGCTTGGCAGGATACCCTCTGGCAGGGGTCTCAGAAAAGCTGGACACAGCTTAGTGACTAAACAACAAGAACAATGCTGGACATAAAGGGAGAAACTGAGGGGAACACAATAATAGCAGAAGACTTAACACCCCACTCACATCTTCTAGTCAAAGAATTAATAGGCAAAAGAGATCCTAAATGATAAAGTAGAACTGTTAGACTGACATTTCATCCAAAGGTAACAGAATATATGTTCTTTTTAATCGCACATGGAACTTTCTCTAGGACTGACCACATACTAGGGCACAAAACTAACCTTGATAAATTTAAGAGTACAGAAATTACTTCAAGCATTTTCTCTGACCACAATGGTATGAAACTAGAAATCAACCATAGGGGAAAAATGAGGAAAAAGCAATTACATGGAGACTAAATAAAAAGTTACTAAAAGAAAACAAGTCAACAAGGAAATCAAAATGGAAATTTAAAAATACCTTGAGACAAATGACAATGAAAACACAACCATTAAAAAAGAAAAACCAAACTATGGGACACAGCAAGAGCAGTTCTTAGAAGGAAGGTTTGCAGGAATACAAACTTTCATCGAAAAACAAGAAAAACCTCAAATGAACAACATAACCTATGACCAAAAAGAATTAGAAAAACAAGAAGAAACAAAACCTAAAGTCAGCAAGAAGAAGGAAATAATGTAAAAGATTTTTTTAAATAGAAAAAAATCAAGGCTTCTTGCTAATATCTGGAACAAGGGTGCCCCAAATGGATTAAAGATTTAAATGTTAGTCTGGCAACCCACTCCAGTGTTCTTGCCTGGAGAATCCCAGGGACGGGGGGGCGTGGTGGGTTGCTGTCTATGGGGTCACACAGAGTCGGACATGACTGAAGTGACTTAGCAGCAGCAGCTGGACGCTATAAAACTCCTATAAGAAAATGTAAGCAGAACTCTCTTTGACATAAATCACAGCAATATTTTTTGGATCCACTTCTTAAGAGCAATGAAAAGAAAAACAAAGATAAACAAATGGTACCTAATTAAACTTAAAAGTTTTGCACAGCGAGGGAAACCGTAAACAAAACAAAAAGACAACCTAGGAGAAAATATTTGCAAACTACGTTACCAACGTAGTTTTTCTAGTAGTCATGTACAGATGTGAAAGTTGGATCATAAAGAAGGCTGAGTGCTGAAGAATTGATGCTTTCAATTGTGGTGCTAGAGAAGACTCTTGAGAGAGTCCCTTGGACTACAAAGAGATCGAACTAGTCAATCCTAAAGGAAATCAACCCTGAATAGTCACTGAAGGACTGATGCTGAAGCTGAAGCTCCAATATTTTGGTCACCTGATGTGACAAGCTGACTCACTGGAAAAGACTAAGGGCAGACAAAGAAGGGGGCAATAGAAGATGAGATGGTTAGACAGCATCACTGACTCAATGGACATGAATTTGAGCAAACTCTTGGAGACAGTGCAGGACAGGAGAGCCTGGCATGCTGCGGTCCATGGGGTTGCAAAGAGTCAGACATGACTTAGTGACTGAACAACAATGTGACCAACAGGGAATTAATTTCCAAAATAAACATGCTCTTGGATTGGGAGAATTAATATTGTTAAAATGAAATACTATCCAAAGCAATCTATAGATTTAAGGCAATCCTCATCAAATTACCCATGACATTTTTTTCATACAATGAGAACAAAGAATCTGAAAATTTACATGGAAACATGGAAGACCCAGAAATACTAGAGCAATCCTTGGTAGGGGAGAGGACGGGAAGCAGGAGGTATTACTCTCTCAGATTTCAGATACAAAGGCACAGTAATTAAAACAGTGTAGTATTGGTACAAAACCAGTCATGTGGATCAATGGAACAGATCAGAGAGTCTAGAAATAACTCGTACACCTATGGTCAATTATTCTTTGACAAAGGATGCAAGAATATAAAATAGGAAAAAGTCTCTTTAGCAAGTGGCACTGGGAAAGTTGGACAGCTGCATGTAAATTAATGCAATTAAACACATCATCATACCATGCACAAAAGTAATCTCAAAATGGCTTAAAGACTTAAACATAACACATGACACCATAAAATTTCTCAGAAAAAAAGCATAGGCAAAACATTCCCTGACATAAAACGTGCCAATATTTTCTTAGGTCAGCCTCCCAAGGCAATAGAAATTAAAACAAAAATAAACAAATGGGACCTAACCCCCAAGCTTTTGCACAGCAAAGGAAACCATAAAAAAAAAGAAAAGAAAAGAAAAGATAACCTACAGAACGGGAGAAAATATTTGCAAATGATGTGCTAGACAAGGGTTTAATCTCTAAAAAATACAACTCAACAATAAAAATCGCAAACCAATCAAAAAATGAGCAGAACTCAACAGACATTTCTCCAAAGAAGACATACAGATGACCAGCAGACACATTAAAAGATGCTCAACATCACTAATTATTAGAGAAATAAAAAATTAAAACTAGAATGAGGTCCTGGTACCACCTCATACCAGTCAGATGACTAGCATTAGAAAGTCTACCAATAACAAATGTGAGAGGATGTGGAGAAAGGGAACTCTCCTACTCTGTGGGTGAGAACGTAAACTAGTGCACCTTTTATGGCAAGTAGTGTGGAGGGTCCTCACAAAAGTAGTATTACCATATGATCCAGCCATCTCACACCTGGGCATATACCCAGACAAAACTATAATTCAAAAAGACACATGCACCCCTTATGTACACAGCAGCACTATTCATAACAGGCAAAACATGGAAACAATCTAAATGTCACTGACCGATGAATTGATAAAGATGTAGTACATACTTATACACACAATGGGGTACTACTCAGCTATAAAAAAGAATGAAATAATACCATTTGCAGTAACATTGGTGCAAGTAGAGATAGCACAATGAGTGACATAAGTCAGAAAGAGAAAGACAAATACCATATGATTTCACTTACATGTGGAATCCAAAATATGGCACAAACGAACCTATCTACAAAACAGAAACAGACTCACAGACATACAGAACAGATTTGTAGTTGCCAAGGGCGAGGTGGGTGGGAGAGGGGAGAAGGACAGGACGTTTGGGATTAGCAGATGTAAACCCTTATACAAAGGAAAAGTACAAACAACAACATCCTACTGTATAGCACAGGGAACTGTACTCAATATCCTGTGATAAACGATAATGGAAAAGAATATTTTAAAAAGAATGACTGTACATGTATAACTGAGTCACTCTGGTAAAAATCATGACACTATAAATCAACTATACTTCAATTAAACAAAATTAAATTAATTTTTAAAAAGATAACATTTACAGATACAAGTTAGCAACAGACTGCAAATACATCCAAAGGGCCAAAATAAATTTAGGATGTTTTATCCGCTTGCCACATTCAGAAAGTTTCAATTTCACTGGCTTGCAACCCTTTATACTATAGCCTCAACCTGAGAGTCATTTGTGACTTTGGAGTACACCTTATATTTTAAACAACTCCCTGTAACAAATTACTTGACCAAAACTAGTAAGTATGGATATTCATCTTCCTTTGCTTCTACAAACCACCCTAAGCTCACTATCAAACATGAAGACATGGTCCAAATTTCAAAGCAGATATAAGCTGAGAAAAATAGCAAACCAGTAAACAACTTCAATATCCTTTCAGTAAAAGTAGTTACTAATTATTCTCTATTCATCTGGGCTTTCAAGTCATGGTCAATAGACTCAATATCCTAAAAATTTCTCAGCTAATAGGAACAAAATCTATTTATTTAATGTTGGAATTTCATTTTTAAAAACATGGCATTTACATAAGACATATGACTGTTGTTTGGTAGAAAAATTTGTTTATAAGTCACATTAAGTAAACCAGGTTTGGGAAATGTTATATATACAAGTCTAATTAAGAAACAAAATATATAAATGTATGCTACAAAACAATATGTAAACAGAGATAGTGTTCTTCAATTTAAGATACCCATATTTAAGAAACAATAGGCAACTTTCAGTATTCCTGCCAGGAAAATCCCATGGACAGAGGAGCCTGGAGGGCTAGACCATGGGGTCACAAAGGGGTCACATGACTGAAGCAACTGAGCATGGCAGCACAGCAGGCAACCTCCAAACTCTGCTTAGTTCAGAAACTTCAAGAACATTAGAAAGCTACTTAACAGTTTTAAAGCAGGGATTTCTTTATGTAGAGGCAATGGGGTGTAGTGGGAAGGACTCAAGGTTTGTTGGAGTTAAGACTGTGGTTCATTCCTAACTTACTCACCATCTCTGTGTACATGAACAAATTAATTAAGCTTTTCAGTCTGAATATATATAAGAGGGATATTTTATGAGCTTATTCCACAGATCAGAAATAGGTGAAATACGTCTAGCATAGTAAAATGGTAGCTGTAATTTAAAATTTTTAAATTGCAATGAGATCTTTATGAGCAAAACAGAAATTTAAATGACAATACCCTTTTCAACTAAATTGACCACTGCTATTTAGCAGACTGAGTTAAGGCCCTAGTAGATACATTAGCAAAACAAATTTTTTTTGAGTAGCCGCAAGAGATGTCAAAAATGGAAATTTTTGTAGACCACATCTTGAGAAAGGCAAAACACTGGTATGGGAATCAAAGTTGGACAGGGTGTTGCATCTCAATTCTCCCAATGGGTAAAACAGAAGTTACATTAAATCATTTGCTCATTTTTAATTCTAAAGATACATGGAACTAAGTAAAGCGGTTCAGAGTGAAAGCTGTGAAGGCAGATTGCCTGGATTTCCTAATCTCTAAACATGTTTCTTCTCTACAAAATGGGAATAATAATGATATCTATCTCAGATGTTCTCTCTTGCCATCTTCTGCTTGACCATGTCCAATTTACCCTGATTCACAGACCTAACATTCCAGATTCCTGTCTTAGGAATCAGTGAACTAAAGTGGATGGGAATGGGGGAATTTAATTCAGATGAGAAGAAATGGAATTGCCCTCATAGTCAACAGAAGAGTCGAAAATGCTGTATTTGGGCGCAAGCTCAAAAATGATAGAATAATCTGTTTGTTTTCAAGGCAAACCATTCAGCATCACAGTAATCCAAATCTATCCCCAACCACTAATGCCAAAGAAGCCCAAGTTGAATGGTTCTATGAAGATTTCAAGACCTTCTAGAACTAACACCAAAGAAAGATGTTTTTTTCATCACTGGGGATTGGAACACAAAAGTGGAAAGTCAAGAGAACCTGGAGTAACAGGAAAGTTTGTTTGAGTACAAAATGAAGCAGAGGAAAGGTTAAGAGTATTGTCAAGAGAACCCACTGGTCATAGCAAACACCCTCTTCCAACAACACAAGAGACGACTCTACACATGGACATCACCAGATGGTCAATACAGGAATCAGACTGATTACATTCTTTGCAGTTGAAGATTTAAAAGTTCTATACAGCTGACAAAATCAAGACCAGGAGCTGACTGTGGCTCAGATCATGAGCTGCTTATTCCAAAATTCAGACTTAAATTGAAGAAAGTAGGGAAAACCACTAGGCCATTCAGGTATGACCTAAATCAAATCCCTTATGATTACACAGTGGAAGTAACAAACAGATTCAAGGGATTAGATCTGATAGACAGAGTGCCTGAAGAACTATGTATGGACAGAGGTTAGTAAAGTTGCACAGGAGGTGGTGACCAAAACCACCCAAGAAAAAGAAATGTAACAAGGTAAAATGGTTGTCTGAGGCCTTACAAATAGCTGACAAAAGAAGAGAAGATAAAGAAAAAGGAGAAAAGAAAAGACATACCAAACTGAATACACAGTTTCAAAGCAGGGAGAGACAAGAAAGCCTTCTTAAGTGAACAATGCAAAGAAATAAAGGAAAACAATAGAGTGGGAAAGACTAGAGATTGCTTCAAGAAAATCAGAGATACCAAGAGAACATTTCATGCAAAGATTGGCACAATAAAGGACAGAAATGGTATGGACCTAACAGAAGCAGAAGAGATTAAGAAGGTACACAATTTCATAAAAGAACTATACAAAAAAGGTCTTAATGACCCATATAACCATCATGGTTTGGTCACTCACCTAGAGACAGATATCCTGGAGTATAAAGTGGGCCTTAAGAAGCATTACTACTAACAAAAGCTAGTGCAATACTGTACATAGAAAACACTAAAGACACTATCAGAAAATTACTTGAACTAATCTGTGAATCTAGTAAAGTGGCAGGATATAAAATCAATTCATAGAAATCACTTGCATTCCTATATACTAACAATGAAGAGTCAGAAAGAGAAATTAAGGAATCAGTCCCATTTACCACTGCAAACTAAAAGAATAAAATACCTAGGCATAAACCCTACCTAAGGAGACAAAAGCGCAATATTCAAAAAACTACAGGACACTGATGAAAGAAGTCAAAGATGACATAAACAGATGGAGAGATATACCTCCTGGGTTGGAAGAATCAATATTGTGAAAATGGCTGCAATCCCTATCAAATTACCAATGGCATTTTTCACAGAACAAAAAACTTCACAATTTGTATGGAAATGCAAAAGTCCCCAAGGAGCCAAAGCAATCTGGAGAAAGAATAGAGCTGAAGGAATCAACTTACCTGACTTCAAACTATACTACAAAGCTACAGTCATCAAGACAGTATGGTACTGGCACAAAAACAGAAGTATAGACCAATGGAATGAGATAGAAGCCCATAGATAAACCCACGCATGTATGGGCACCTGATCTTTGAGAAAGGAGGCAAGAAAATACACTGGGAAAAAAATCTCTTCAATAAGTGGTGCTGGAAGAACTGGACAACTACATGCAAAAGAATGAAATTAGAATACTGCTTAATACCATACACAAAGATAAACTCTAAATAGACTAAAGACCTAAAATGTAAGACCAGAAACTATAAAACTCTTAGAAGAAAAGACAGGCAGGACACTCTATGACATAAATCATAGCAAGATACTTTATGACTCACCTCCTGCTGCTACTGCTAAGTCCCTTCAGTCATGTCTGACTCTGGGCGACCCCATAGACGGCAGCCTGCCACGCTCCCCCGTCCCTGGGATTCTCCAGGCAAGAACACTGGAGTGGGTTGCCATTTCCTTCTCCAATGCATGAAAGTGAAAGTGAAGTCACTCAGTGTCCGACTCTTAGTGACCCCGTGGACTGTAGCCCACCAGGCTCCTCTGTCCATGGGATTTTCCAGCCAAGAGTACTGGAGTGGGTTGCCATTTCCTTCTCCAGACTCACCTCCTAGAATAATGGAAATAAAAACAAATACAGGGGGCCTAATTAAACTTAACTGTTTTTGCACAGGAAAGGAAACTATAAATGAGGTGAAAAGACAACCCTCAGAATGGGAGAAAATAATAGCAAATGAAATAAATGACAAAGGATTAATTTCCAAAATACACAAGCAGCTCATACAACTCAATACTAGAAAAACAAACAACCCAACCAAAAAGTGGGCAAAAGACCTGGACAGACATTTCTCCAAAGAAGACATACAGACGGCTAATAAGCACATGAAGAGATGCTCAACATCACTTCTTATTAGAGAAGTGCAAATCAAAACTACAATAAGGTATCACCTCACACCAGACAGAATGGCTGTAATCAAAAAATCCACAAACAACAGTCTGGAGAGTGTTTGGAGAAAAGGGAATCCTCCTACACTGCTGGTGGGAATGTAAAATGATACAGCCACTATGGAAGACAGTATGGAGATTACTTAAAAAAAAAAAGAAAAAAACTAGGAATAAAACCACCATATGACCCAGCAATACCGTTTCTAGGCATATACCCTGAAGAAACCAAAACTGAAAAAGACACAGGTACCACAATGTTCACTGTAGCTCTATTCACAATAGCCATGACATGGAGGCAACCTAGATGTCCATCAACAGATGAATGGATAAAGAAGCTATGGTGTACTCACACACACACACAATGGACTACTACTCAGCCATAAAAATGAACACATTTGAGTCAGTTTTAATGAAGTGGATTAACCTAGAGCCTATTACACAGAGTGAAGTCAGAAAAAAAATATCATATATTAACACATATATATGGAACCTAGAAGAATGGTACTGATGAACGTTTACAGAGCAACAATGGAGACACAGACATAGAGAACACACTTATGAGCAAGGGTGGGGGAGAAGAGGGGGAGGGTGAAATAAATGGAGTGTAGCATGGATGCATATACACTACCATATGTAAATACAGAGCTAATGGGAACTTGCTGTATGACTCAGAGAACTCAAACTGGGGCTCTCTAATAACCTAGATGGGTCAGAATGGGCGGGAAGTGGGAGGGATATTCAAAAGGGAGGGGATATATGTACACCTATGGTTTACTCATGTGGCTGACAGAAATCAAACCAATATCGTAAAATAATCATCAATTAAAAATAAATATTTTTTAAAAAGTTAGTGGAGGTGATGGAATTGCAGCTGAGCTATTTTAAATCCTGTGCTGCACTCAATATGCCAGCAAATTTGGAAAACTCAGCAGGACTGGAAAAGGTCAGTTTTCATTCCAATCCTAAATAAGGACAACGCCAATAAATGTTCAAACTACTGCACAATTGTGCTCATCTCCATGCCAGTAAGGTTACGCTCAATATTCTGCAAGCTAGGCTTTAGCAGAACATGAACCAAGAACTTTCAGATGTACAAGCTGGATTTAGTAAAGGCAGAGGAATCAGAGATCAAACTGCCAACATCCACTGGAACACAGAAAAAGCAAGAGAATTTCAGAAAAACATCTACTTCTGCTTCACTGACTACACTAAAGCTTTTGACTGTATGGATCAAAACAAACTGGAATATTCTAAAAGAGATGGGAATACCAGAGCACCTTACTTGCCTCTTGAGAAACCTGTATGCAGGTCAGGAAGGAACAGTTAGAACCAGACATACAAAAACAGACTGGTTCAAAATTGGGAAAGGAGTACAAGGCTGTGAATTGTCACCCTGCTTATTTAACTTCTAGGCAGAATACATCATGCAAAAATGCAGGGCTGGTGAATCACAAGCTGGAATCAAGACTGCTGCTGCTGCTGCTAAGTCGCTTCAGTTGTGTTCAACTCTGTGCGACCCCATAGATGACAGCCCACCAGGCTCTGCTGTCCCTGGGATTCTCCAGGCAAGAACACTGGAGTGGGTTGCCATTTCCTTCTCCAATGCATGAAAGTGAAAAGTGAAAGTAAAGTCGCTCTGTTGTGTCTGACTCTTCGTGACCCCATGGACCGCAGGCTCCTCCATCCATGGGATTTTCCAGGCAAGAGTACTGGAGTGGGTTGCCATTGCCTTCTCTGGGAATCAAGACTGCTGGGAGAAAAATCAACAACCTCACATATGTAGATAATACCACTTTAATGGCAGAAAGTGAAGAGGAACTAAAGAGCTTCTTGATAAAATTGAAAGAGGAGAGTGAAAAAGTTGGCTTAAAACTCAACATACAAAAAACTAAGATTGTGGCATCCAATCCCATCACTGCATGGCAAATATTAACAGACAGGGAAAAAGTGGAAGCAGTAACAGACTATATTTTCTTGGGCTCCAAAATCACTGTGGATAGTGACTGCAGCCATGAAATTTTTGACGCTTGCCCTTTGGCAGGTATGCTATGACAAACATAGGCAATATTAAAAAGCAGAAACATTGCTCTGCCATCAAAATCCGTATATTCAAAGCTATAGTTTTTCCAGCACTCATGTACAGATTGAGAGCTGGACACATCTATACATGAAAAAAGGCTGAGTGCTGAAGAACTGATGCTTTCTAGTGCTAAAGAATTGATGCTTTTCAGTGCTGAAGAACTGATGCTTGTGGTGCTGCACAAGACTCTTGACAGTCCCTTGTACTGCCAAGGATATCAAACCAGTCAATCCTAAAAGAAACCAACCCTGAAAAAATTCATTGGAAGGACTGATGCTGAAGGTGAAGCTTCAATACTTTGGCCACTTGATGTGAAGATTCAAATTATCGGAAAAGACTGATGCTGGGAAAGGCTGAAGGCCAAAGGAAAAGGTGGCAGCAGTGGATAAGATATTTAGATAGCACTACTGACTCAATGAACAGGAATTTGAGCAAACTCTGGTAGATAGTGCAGGACAGGGGAGCCTGGCATGCTGCAGTTTATGGGGTCGCAAAGCGTCACATCCGACTTAGCAACTGAACAACAACTATCTTAAAGCAGCATGAGGATTAAATATACTTAAAGTACAGAGAACAGGGGATAGCACATGAAAAAAAAAATAAACAGCTAATAAATAAGCCTTATTATTAAAATGAAAATATCTCTAGTCATTAATTTTTAAAAGCTGGAAAAATCACAGTAAAGGACAAATTTATGTTCTTATTCCATGAATAAAATTATACTCAGATTATCGCTATTGTTTTAGGAAATAAAAGCATCTATTCCTGTTTCATAGTGTTCTGCAGAAAAGATAAAACATTAAATTAAGAGTATAAGTTTAAGCTAAAAAAAATAGTGACCCTCTAATTGAGACCTAAATATCTCAAAACTTTAGGAAGAGAAATGAGACAAAACAAAAAACTGTGAAATGTAAACTTCTAGTTTTGGCAACAAATTTGAAAACTCTGCTCCTGGTGCCAAGTGAAATGATATGGCTGTCTAGCCATCTTGCTAGAATTGAAACTGTGCTGCATCCGTGGATTCCCTCCTTTCCTAGGGTGTGAAACTATCTTGTTACATCTGTCAAACCCAGTGATTGCCAGAGCTTCCCCTGCAGAGAAATTAACTGTGAATATGGTTTTTCTGGTTTGGGTCAAAGGGCTCCTCCAAAAAGTTGCCTCAAAATCCCATGGACTCTGCAAATGACAGTGGGTGGCAAGGAAAGGCATATAAAATCTCATGTGAAAGATTTCAGAGAAAATCGCTAAACAAAACAGCAGGCCGTGGGGAATATGCTTCCTTGGGAATCTGGACACTTTCCTCCCTTTTTTTCCCTTATGTGAACTGTCAAGTATCGATTTTAGAAAAGCCTACGGCTGAGCAATAAAACTATCATCAAATGGCTATGGTACTGAGTTAAGTATTAATACTTCTTAATGACTTATTTAAGGAAAAAAGTACAAAAGTGGAATGCAAATAGCACATTCAATGAACATAAGATGAACTGCAGGAAACAACAGCTGTAATGTTGCATTTTAAAACTGCAATGAGATTATGAACAAAACACAACAGAGGTTAATGGTAAAATTCCAGCTTTTTAATGTAAATGACTTGGAATGATATTACTGTCTTCACTCTGAAAATGTTTCATTAAACTCAGTAAAGCTAACAAAAAATAAAGCTATCCCCGTGGGATCAGTCAGAGATTCTACTCAAATGAGGTCAAAGATTCCTCACATATGACATCAAAAGATAATCCATAAAAGAAAAAAGTGATAAATTAAGACTGTAGCAAAATTAAGAACCTCTGCTCTTCAAAAAACAAGAAAAAAGGTCAAACACTAGGAGCAAATATTTGCAAGTCAAATATCTACTAAGGGACTTATATCTCAACACATTAAGAAAACAACCAACCAAATTTTAAAAGTAGCCAAGAGATCTGAAATTTTCAAGACAAGCAGTAGCATGAAAAGATACTTAACATCATTAGCTACTAGGGAAATAGAAAAGAGAGCCACAATGAGTTACCACTACATACCTATCAGAATGGTTCAAAACAAAAACAAAGGGTTAAATCCCATATACTGCAAGTGAGAACACAAAATGGTACAGCAACTTTGGAAAACAGTTTGACATTTTCTTATAAACATGACTCATATGTTTATCATACAACCCACACAGGTAAAATAAAAACCTATGTTAACACAAAGCCCTGTCTGAACGTTTACAGCAGCTCTACTTAAAAATACCAAAAACTAATTTCAGTGTCGCTCGACTGAGTGTGAGACTTCCATATAATGGAATACTGCTCAGCCATAATAAGGGATAAACTGATACAAAACAATATAGCTAAATCTCATATGAATTATGCTAAGTGAAAGAAGCGAGACTCAAACAGATATGCACTACATGATTTCGTGTATATGGCACTCTAGACAAAACAGTTCCGTTGCCAAATACTGATGGGTGGAGAGGGACTAACTAGAGAGGGGCAGGAGGGAATTTTGGAGTGATGGAACTGCTCCATATTTTGATTGTACTGGTCATAAAACTATGTGCACTTGTCAAAATCACAGAATTGTACACGAAAAAATAAAATAACCCCAAACTACTGACATGAAAAAAACCTTAAAATGAAAAAAAAAAATGGCTAAGTCTATTTGGGGAATTAAGTCACAATTGTGCTCCACGAGATTAGTCTCATGTTTACTTCTGTTTGGTTTTACTATTCTGGTAGTAAAATGAGACAGATTTGACTTATACACTTTAAAAAATAAACCTACTCTAAAATGTTTTGTTAATAACAAATGCCTACTAGGCCATCAATTCAATAAAATCGATTACTCTACATTCCAATCTGCTCCCTTCATTCTGTCAACATTTTTTAACATTGACTATCCACCGTCAGAACACTCATCTCTACATTTCATCAGCTTATTTCAAATTCTCTTTAAGTTTTACTTTTAAATAAGATCTGTTTTTCCCTTGATACTTCTATCAGTCATATCCTTACCACAGCAATTTTTCTCTGTCACCTTAGTCCAGGTCCTTATCTCTTGATCCTAGCTAGTCTTCCAGATTTTAGTGTTATCTCTGCTTTCATTCATCCTACCTGTGGCTGACTAACTCATCTAAAGACTAGTTTCTCATTTTTACCTGGACTGCCCTGACTCAATCAGTGGAACTGTTTTTCAGTGGAAATCCATCCACTGAAGTATATTTTAATGGGACAGAGGGGAAAATTAATTTGACACTTTAGTATTACTGTCACAGAAATATGAAAAAAATGGGTTTAGATTAATTATTTTAAAAAGCTTCCCTGATGGCTCAGACGGTAAAGAATTTGCCTGCAATGCGGGAGACCTGGGTTAGATCCCTGGGTTGGGAAGATACCCTGGAGAACAAAAGACATACCCACTCCAGGATTCTAGCTTGGAGAATTCCATGGATATAGGAGCCTGGCATACTACAGTTCATGGGGTCACAGAGTCAGACACGATGGAGTGACTTTTAAATTAATTTGTATCTGTATCATTTAGGAATGTTGAGCAAAAGCAGTTTGAGAAAAATCTAATTGAAAGAAGAGTGGCAAGCAGCTGAGAGGAGATACCCCACGTCCAAGGTCAGGAGTGGAAGCTGTGAGGAGATACCCCACGGCCAAAGTAAGGAGCAGTGGCTGCCCTTTGCTGGAGCAGCCGTGAAGAGATACCCCACGTCAAAGGTAAGAGAACCCCCAGTAAGACAGTAGGCGCTGAGAGAGGGCATCAGAGGGCAGACAGACTGAACTACCATATGATTCAGAAACTCCACTCCTGGAGATAAATCCAGAGAAAATCATAACTTGATAAGATATATGCACCCCAATGTTCACCGCAGCACTATTTACACTAACCATGACATGGAACCAACCTAAATGTCCATCGAGAGATGAATGGATAAAGAAAATATGGCACATATATACACAATGGAATACTACTTAGCCATAAAAAGAAACTGAATAATGCCGCTTGCAGCAACATGGATGGACACAGAGATTATCACATTAAGGGAAGTAAATCAGAGAAAGACAAATATGGTATCACTTATATGTGGAATCTTAAAAAATTATGGAATGAACTTATTTACAATACAGAAACAGACTCACAGACCTAGGAAACAAACTTATGGTTACCAAAGGGGAAAGGTAGGGAGGGAGGGATAAATTAGGAATCTGGGAGTAACATACATAAACCATTATAGAAAAAATAGTTAAACAACAAGGACCTACTATATAGCATAGGGAACTATAGTCAGCATTTTGTAATAACCTATATGGGAAAAGAATCTGAAAAAGCTTGTGTATGTGTATAACCTGAATGACTTTGCTGTACACCCGAAACTAACAACACTATAAATCAACTATACTTCAATTTTTAAAAAGTTAACTGCATCAAAAACACAGTGCCTGCATCACAACCAGAAGTTATCAAATAGCAACTAATGCATACAAAACTCTGATGGAGGCCTTCCCTGGTGGTCCAGCAGTGGACAGTCCACCCATCAATGCAGGGGACACACTTCGATCCCTCATCTGGGAGGATTCCACATGCCAGTGCAACTAAGCCAGCTCACTGTAACTACTGAAACCCACATGCCCTAGAACCCATTCTCTGCAACAAGAGAAGCCACCACAATGAGAGGCCAGTGCATGGCAACCAGAGAGCAGCCCCCGCTTGCAGCAATGAAAAAAATGCCACGCATAGCAAGTAAGACCCAGTGCAGCCAAAAGGAATAAATATCAATTTTGATAGATGCACATTAGTCTTGAATAGCTAAATTAATATGTTGCTACTCAATGGGTTTACTTCTATCTGCATCATTTTAAAAATTTTTAGAAGGTCTGCAGAGTTTTAGGCTCTCCTCCCAAATTACTTAATTCTAGTCTTTAGAACTTTAATAAGATCTCCATATGATTCCTATGTATATCAAAGTTTGAGAAGCACTGGCCTAAAACAAGAGTTGACAAATTCTGTTTAAAAAGCTAGATAATGTTACATTTTGCAAGCTATTAGGTCTCTTTTTTAACTATTCAACTATGCTGCTTACCATGAAGATAAAAAGGTCAATACATAAGAAAGTATAATTAAAGATGTATATACACCTAGAAAAAACAGAGGCCCAAAATACTTAAGGCAAGAAAATGACAAAATTGAGAAATACACAATCTAGTAATTTAACAGAGATTTTCAGTATCACTCTCTCAGAATTAAACAGAAAATCAGCAAAGACATAAATACATGAACACCACCACCAACAAACTTAACCTAGCTGACATTTACAGAATGCTTCAATCAACAGCAGCAGCAACTTACTCTTTTTAATTAAACATGATGTACTCTCCAGAAGGGAGCTTCCCTGATGGCTCAGTGGGTAAAAATCTGCCTGCAATGCAGGAGACAAAGGACATGTGGGTTTGATCTCTGGGCTGGGAAGATCCCCTGGAGAAGGAAATGGCAACCCTACTCAAGTATTCTTGCCTGGGAAATTCTCACGGACACGGGAGCAGGGCAGGCTACAGTCCATGGAGTTGCAAGAGTCAGACTCAACTTAGCGACTAAGCACACACACACGTTCTCCAGAATATAACACATGACAGACTACAAAACAAGTTTTAGCAAAACACTAAAATCATAGAAACTATGTTCTCCAGTCACCTGGACTTATATGAGAAATTAATAATAGAAAAAGTCAGTCCTGGGTGTTCATTGGAAGGACTGATGTTGAAGCTGAAACTCCAATACTTTGGCCACCTGATGCGAAGAATTGCCTCATCTGAACAGACCCTGATGCTGGGAAAGATTGAGGGCAGGAGGAGAAGGGGACAACAGAGGATGAGATGGTTGGATGACGTCACGGACTCAATGGATATGGGTTTGGGTGGACTCCGGGAGTTGGTGATGGACAGGGAGGCCTGGCGTGCTATGGTTCATGGGGTCACAAAGAGTCGGACAGGACTGAGTGACTGAACTGAACTGAATAGAAAAAATGTGGGAAATCCCCCAAAGATTACAGTATCACACAACAAACTTTAACATAGATCAAAGAAGAAATTTCAAGGAAAATCAGAAAATATCTTGTGAGACAGCATAATACTATTTTAAGGATAAGATATATAGAACAATGGAACAAAAAAGAGAGCTAAGAAACTGTTTTTGGACAAAGGTGCCAAGGCAATTCAACAAGAGAAAGCATAGTCTTTTAAGCAAATGGTGCTGGAACAATTAGAAAGCCATGTTAAGAAAAAAAATTCCTTACCTCATACAATAACAAAACTTAACTCAAAATGGATCGCACAACCTAAATGTAAAAGCTAAAATGATAAAACTAAAGAAAACAATAGGAGAAAAATCTTTGTGACCCAGGCCTGAGCAACATTTCCTTAGGTAAGATCCTAAAAACTGCAGTACATAAAAGAAAAAGTTGTCAAACTGGATTCGTAAAGTTAAAAGTTTGCACTCTTCAAAAGATATCATTTAAAAAAAGAAAAAAAGACTTCTGTGGTGGCACACTGGATAAGAATCCATCCGAGAATCACGGCAGAGGAGACAGACAATCCCTGATCAGGAGGATCCCACATGGCACGGAGCAGCTAAGCCCAAGCACCACAGTTGCTGAGCCTGTGCTCTGGAGCCCACGCGCCCTGACTACTGAGCCTGTGTGCCTAGCGCCTGCGCTCTGCAATTAGAGACGCCACCGCAAGAGAGGCCCAAGCACCGCAACAAAGGGTGGCCCCCACTCACCGCAACTGCCAAAGTCCATGCAAAGCAATAAATGCAAAGTAACAAAGACCCATTGCAGCCAAACAGAAAAGAAATGATTAAATTTTTTTAAAGGAGATAAGCCACACAGCAGGAGAAAACTGAAAGTGAAGTCACTCAGTCGTGTCTGACTCTTTGCGACCCCATGGACTGTAGCCTACCAGGCTCCTCTATCCATGAGATTTTCCAGGCAGGAGTACTGGAGTGGGTTGCCATTTCCTTCTCCAGGGATCTTCCCGATCCATTTCCAAATCATATACCTGATAAAAGACTTCTAGTAAGAATATAAAACAAACCCTTAAAATTCTATTGTAAGACACAAAACCCAATTTAGATCAAAAAAAGTTTTAAACAGATACGTCAGCAAAGGTAAATGAATGCACACACATTAAAAGATACTCAACATCAGTCATTAGAGATGGTTTAAATGCATTTAAATTTGATTAAATGCAAATTAAAACCACAATTAGTAACCACTCCACATCTACATTGAGGGGCATTCTCAAGTAGATCAACTTTAAGAAAGGAGAATGGAAGGTAAGAATCTGGAAACTGATTGTCTTAAAATTATCTTTGCTGACATACTCAATGGAAAGCTTCTATATGCCTCTTGGTAGTACACATACCAAGCTTAAGACCATTTGTATAAGAAAAGAGGAATTTAGTGACTTACAAAATATTTGGTTAACAGGATTTGATGATCTGGAAAGGTGTCAAAAAACAAATGAGGCTCATTTGGAAATGAAAAAAAAGTAGGGGTGGGAAAGGAGCAAGCAGGAAGGACAGAGTTCTCACCCATTAGCATCGTTCTGATAGTCCTGAGCGCTGGCAAATAGTTTTATTGGTTTGTTTTTTAAATCATCTGATTGACTCCCACACAGGTTCTGTGCCCTAGCCAGCAATGACTAAAATGCACCATGCCCAGACAAGTCTCCACACCTTCTCTTCAAACGCTCATATCTAGAAATCACTCCATTGCAACTAACTAGTGCAAAGCAGAGAACTGCAAGCAAAATGCACCTTCATTTTTGCCCTACATCCCAACCTGATACACTCAAATTATAGTATTTTTCAAAGTGTAATAATAATTACCGGTTTATATGCCTGCTTCTTCTGCCTCCCATTAGAGACTGTGCCTTCTTTAATGACAGAGGAATTTTTCATTCATCTTGAGATCTTCAGCCTCAGTATGCTATGGGATTTTCCAGGCAAGAATACTGGAGTGGGTTGCCATTTCCCTCTCCAGTGACCCGTACAGTCAATAAATGTTCTGAGAACGGAAGGCTGATATAAACTACAGATATAAACTCCAACCATTTAGTTTGAATGCCTTTGTCTACAAAATATATTTTTAAAACATATTGTAGGCAAATGTATTGTAAAACTAATTTTTCCTTTCTTAGGAGAGGCTCTAATCTGAAATTAAGAATTTGATATGGGGACTTCCCTGGTGGTCCAGGGGCTAAGGCTCTGTGCTCCCTCCCAATGCAGGCGGCCTGGGTTCGATCCCTGGTCAGAAAACTAGATCCCACATGCCGCAACTAAGAGTTCAAATGCCACAACTAAAGATTCTGCATGTCTCAACGAAGACTGAAGTTCCAACATGCCACAACTAACACCCAGTGCAGCCAGATAAAGAAATAAATCCTTTTAAAAAAAGAATCTGATATGTTATTACATATCTAATCAACTTCTACATAAAATTCTTAGGGAAATGAGACCGATGGACTAGACAGAAGTTAGGCAACCTCGTTCTAGCTAGTACCAGTGACTCAGGATATGTTTTCTGACTTTTGGTTTCCTCATGTGTAAAGTGAAAAAATTAAAGAACAATCTCTAAACACCCTTCAAATGTTAATATTCTAAGAATTTTTAACCCATGAAGTGTTTCATTAATCAACAGTCAGAAGATAGGAGGCATGTCACATGCTGAGTATTCCTAATTTTTCGTACCTCTTGCTAGAAAGCAAATGAAATTATCCTGTCAATATTCATTCAGTACTCAAATCCAGAAACAAAACTAAATAAGTGCCCTGCCCTCGACATCTACTTCTGAAATTATGAGCTTGACCTTTCAGTTCTAATAATTCAACTCTTGAAGCAAACATTTAATCACATATCATAGGCATTGACATAATCAACAAACTGTAAGCTTACCTGCCAGGAAACTGCTCCCAAAATTGCTGTTGCAAGAAGACTGAAAAAAACTAACTGCTCTGAAATTAAGCAAAAATGACGCATCCCTTTGGATGCCATGATTCTGTCAAGGCTATTGTTATCTACTCTGTGGGTAAAACACACCTTATGGCAGTCATTTAATTTGGTATGGAATCCCCAAAGAGTCAAAAGAAAAATAATATGGCAAATCATCCAGAAAATTCCAAAAATGGAAAAGCCTGGTATTACAAAATACCAGAGATGAGTGTCTCTAAGTTTAAATGCTGAAAGAATGAAAAATGTAAGCTCAATCATCCCAGTGAAAACAACTGAAAGTCTTCTGCAAATTCTTCCACGGTACAAAAAGGGTTTCCACCTTTCAGTCACTGAAAGCCCACTAAAATAAATGTCAAGGAAAGGATCAGTTATCAGGCAAATAAAAAAACATGCAAAGGCAACTGGATTTTGGGGAGTTTCCAATGAGGAGAAAAACAGCAAGACTGCAAAAATAACTAAGTTTGGAATAGCTAGAAAAGACTTCATTCTCAGGTCGATAATCAGCATGGCCAAAGCTACAACAAGTAAAATGACACTCAGAGACTTTTCCACCAACATAGTTGTGCTGGCGATGGCAAATCCAACAAGTTCCAGAAATTCAACTGTGGTCAGTAAGGTGGGCCGATGGCGGACATAACCAGAAATTCTCTCCACCAAAGAGCATAATATCCTTAATACTATGGAAGTTAGAAGCAAATATTTGGTTGATTCTTCTTTGACATCATTTTTAAAGGATGAATTATCAAGAAAACACAGGAGGCCAAGCAAGAATCCAAACCAAAGATTGGAGAGACTTAAACTTGCTGCTTCCATTGAAAAATAATAATAGAGTATGCTGGCAATTCCGAGAACAAAAAGACCAAGAATAAAAATGACCAAAATTAAGGAATTTGCTGTTTTTTCCCATCTTACATAGAGACCTAAGCATAGAGCAACCAGTAAATTGATTCTGGCTAAATAGCCAAGGTAGCGCACTGAAGAATGCATGTTCACTTCTCTGTTCACTTCTTCCAGTCTCGTCATTGCTAAATAGAGACAATGACTAAAGCAGTAACGCAGTGATTTACACATTAATCTGTCAGTCTGGGCTTTCTCCCCACGTTATGAAAATTAACTGCTTGTATTTCATCCAGCAAATCCAATGTATCTGTAACTCCTATTTCAGCACTTTCTCTGGTGGAATTTGTTTACAGTGATCTAAAAAAGAAGAAAAAATATTTCACTGTTAATTTTATGTAATTTACCTTTCACATATATCTTTCTTATTAAAAAATAATGACCAAGTGAGAGATAAAGTTTGTTTAGATACCCAGTTTAAAATCTGACTTGCGTGTATCTAAATGGTAACTGTCTCTGGCTTAAAAACTCTTCAGTTTATCCAAACAAAAATGGAGATTTGTTCCACTTATCCTATTCTAGGATTGTATGACTAGGTTGCCATCAACAAAAATTTTTCCAGAGATGGTAAGGAATTCACCTAATCTATTTTTATTCCAATATCCAGTTTTTCAACAACGTGCAATGATGAGATATTCAACTCAGCTTAAATGTAGCAGATGGGTCTGGAATAGTGGAAAGCTAGTCAACTCAAACAAAATGAGGGACGTCATTATTACCTCTAACTTGAAAAGCACCAGTATCCAATAACAGGCTTCCCTCGTAGCTCAGACGGTAAAGCGTCTGTCTACAATGCAGGAGACCTGGGTTCGATCCCTGGGTTGGGAAGATTCCCTGGAGAAGGAAATAGGCAACCCACTCCAGTACTCTTGCCTAGAAAATCCCATGGATGGAGTAGCCTGGTGCAGGTTGCTCCGTCCATGGGGTCGCAGAGTCGGAAATGACTGAGTGACTTCACTTCACTCACAGCTTTCTTTAATAATAATTCAATAATAGCAACCATTACCACCTGCCTAAAATCCTCTACATCTTTTTACCAGTTACTGCTAAAATGCTATAAAACCTTAGTCTCAACACTGTTTCACTAATAAACTTATTAGAAGTTTAACTGTATTAAAGTTACTCAGTCACTAAAGTTGATCCATCATTCTCCCTGTACTTTTACCTCTATTCATCAGTTACTCTGATGATCAAACATACAATCTCTGTAGCAAACCAATTCTGGAACTTTCTAGTCAAAACTGTAAAACTGAAATGCTGACCAACATTTATTGTAAAGTAAATTTTTAAAACTATGATTTTATTTTTGGAAACTTATCACAACAGTTATTTGTTAAAGGACTCAGATAATTATTTCGATCTTAAGGACCCCTTCAGGTTGCACTTCAAACATGACATCATCAAACAAAATGATTTAACTATCTACTAGATAATTTTCTAGTATGCTATTTCAGAAAACATGATACATGCAAAGGTTTATGGTCACACTGAATATCCACTGAGAACTCAACAAGATTAAAAACTCAAAAAGTAACTACTTTGCAATCAGCTTATTTCTGCTTTCGCAGGACACTAAAAGAGCCAAGAGAAATATGAGATAACCTGAATTAACCCTGAATTACCCATACGGCTGCAGAAGAATGACACTGGATGACAACTTTAGGGTCTCTGGGAGGTTCAAAGTACTATTACTAACTTACAAGTTCAACAAGTATATTTTTTACAGCTAAGTTTATTTAATTAACTAAGAATTATGATTCTCCTCAATTGTATTTTCAATCATTCCTTAAGATACCACACACCACTAAAGAAAATATCTTCCTTTGGTATATTTAGGTTTTATCTTTTACTTAAGTATGAGAAACTGACACCATCTAGAATGCACTGAATTTTTAAAAATATCACTTGTACGTGCTATATAATCATTCAACAAATATGCTGGAATACATGTCCTCTAAGGGTTGATGGTACAGTCTGGGTTCAAAAACTGAACACTGTGGGAGACCAAAAAAAAAAAAAAAAAATCACACACCAGACTAAATGGTTGCAACTCAACTCATGAGACATACTTCTGTGTTTCTCTAGTCAACACTCTCATTCTCTGGGGCTAGGCAAGCCTCTCTTCCCTATTCTCAAATCTCTGACATCCACTTCTGACCAAATTCTCACCAGATGACTCTGTCTCCAATGACGTCATCAAAAGGGAGCTTACCTGAGTTTCCAACACCACAAACTCACCTATATCTACCATATCCTGATTTAAGAAAAGAAGGCTCTCTGCCGGATAGAAGGCTACATCTTTTAGCTGTACATGTGACTCTTCCTCACGGTCTCTTCCAGAACTTCACACTCTCTCCTCTCTTCCAACTCCTACTACTCTTCTCTTATTCACTGGTGCTTAAACATTTGCAAAGCTCTTTTAAAAAATGATACCAAAAGAAAAAAAATATATATATATACACACACACACACACACATATATACAGAAACAAAACTGAAACTCAATAATCCATCTCCTCCCACAAGTTCAGTCATCTGTCCCCTTGACAGCCAATATTTGATTGCTTTACTTCTCACATGAACTAAACCACGGTTTCCACCACACAACAACAAACTGCTCTGTCAAGTTCTAAAATAACCTAAATTCCTAAATCACATAAGTACTTTACACTCATTATCTTGCACCTTCATCAAACAACCTTTGACATTTTTGACTCCCAGGGCTTCCCTGGTGGCTCAGAGGGTAAAGCATCTGCCTACAATGTGGGAGACCGGGTCCAATCCGTAGGTCGGGAAGATTCCCCTGGAGAAGGAAACGGCAACCCGCTCCAGTACTGCTGCTTGGAAAATCCCATGGACTGAGAATGGGGTCACAAAGAGTCGGACACCACTGGGCGACTTCACTTTCACCTTCTGCAACCTGCCCTCCCTCTAGCTTCCAAAGACCAGTCTTCAGAATTTCTTCCTAATTCACTGATCTCTCCTGTCTCCTTGCAGGTTCTTCATTCTGAATCTATCCTTTGGATGCTCAAACCCAAGCCTAGGCCCTTCTCTCACTATACACTTAAATGTGTATTAATATATATTAACCTGACAGAAATGAAGGCACTAGCTCTGTCCTGCACTGAGGTAAAAGCTTAGGAAAAAAGTAAAGGAAAACATGTAATTAATAAAGTATAACACATTCATAGCATCGAATATATGCAGTTACCCTGTTATGGACCAAAATCAACATGGCAGAATATTATTTTTTTAAATGGCTAATTCACAAAGTCTTTCCCCATTTCGACCTTCTTTAAAAGACAAACATCCTCAATCAAGAGAGTAAAACAACAAAGCAGTGCAATCCTTTTCATTGGGTCTGCCAGCACAAATGATTCAGTGGGAATTACTTGAGAGGCAGATAAAAAAAGGAACACAGAAGAGTCCACTGATACAGGAAAAGTTGGTAATTGTCAGGTTTGTTTTATGGCATCCTATATACTATTCTAACCCTCCTTTCACCACCTATATTTAATGGTCACCAAGTCCTGCCCACTCTTCCTCTTAGACACTTCTTAAACGTTTCTACTTCTTTCCATCCTCAAGATCACAACCCCAGTTTTAGCCACCGTCATCTCATGGTTGAATGTCTCCTTGTTTCCACTCTTGCCCTTCTCCAAAAAGTATCCTTTTTAAAGTCAAAACTTGTCACTTCATTCTGTTATGTAAAAACCTCCAAAGGCTTCCCATCACTCTAAGCAATCAAGTCTAAACTCCTTAAAATGCCTTAGGAGGCTTTCCTCATTGGATGTGAATAAGTCTCCCACCTCATCTCTTACCATTCTTTGTATTCTAGTCACAGGGATCTTTCAATTCTGAACTACACTAATGCTGTTCCCTCTCCAGGTGTACTCCTTTCTCTCCTCCAGACCCCACCAGAGGTCCTCACACCTGGCTCACTCCTACTCTTCAGGTCTCAGCTTAAATCATTTCTTAGGGCAATCACCTTGACTCATTTGTATGATCCACATACTTTCTGTAGAATAGGAAAAATATTGATCATCAACTGTTTAATATCTGCATTCCCCACTAGATCACAAGGTTTCTCAAAGTTTGTCTTCAAAACTGTACACCCAGGGTTTAGCAGAAAGTTTGACTCCAACAAAGTTTGACTCCAAGTAGATATTCAACAAATACCTGAAGAAACGAAGACTGACAGAAGTAACTATATTTAATAACAATGTCAATCAGTTATAGGACGCATATTAATATACAAAGAGAATAAACAAGTTGTCTAATAACCCACAACTACGAAGTCATAGAGCGAAGGGAGATTGCATGAACGTTTGGCTTGTTTCTCTCAGCGCCTTACTCCAGCAGTCACTTATCTCATCCAAATTCCTCCAAACCGGCAAGTTCTCTTTTACATCCTTCTAGGGAATGGTTCACTGAGCCCAAAAAACACTATCACATGCATCGTCTTCTGACTCAGAAACTACTTACGTCCAGTCTAGGGGAAGTGTCAAAAGCTGAAAGAATCTACAGAGCAGCCAGGGTCGGGGAATTCCAGTGCTTCGGTTCTATGAATTCATGAGAACTCTTCTTTGGACCCATCCCACATGAGGAGAAAGGTACCTAGAATATTAAACCCCTCAGCAATACGGCAGCAATAGCAATTCTTCTTCCATTCTGCTTTCTCCTAGGAGAAGGCCTAAGCAGCAGCCTGGCTGTTGGGAACCACAAGTAGGCACCCAGCTGAGTGGGGAACCGCTGGGGGATACGGAGAGGCGCCCTGCCTTCCATCCTCCACCCCACACCATCAACTTCTCCCCAGGCAGATATCCCTACCTCCTTCCCGCGAGGCCGGGCGGGCGGAGCTCGGGGCCCGCACCTCGCCGCAGCCCTGCGCGCTGTCTGTGCCCAGGTCTCACCGCCCCGCCGGTGACCCCTTGTCCCGGCCTCGGCCGCTGCTACCAATGCTCTCTCAGCCCTCGGAGTCGGCCCTTGGGCCAGCAGGGGAAAGGAAGGGCCCTTGCGGCTGAGCCTGCGGTTCGGAGCGGGGACACGGCACTCCAGGGCAGTCGAGTGCCCCACGCCACACGCACTAACACAGGCCAGTCTCGTCGGAAACTTTCTCCGTTATTGGCCCGGCTGCGGCCGCCATATTCCCGCCGCCGGATTCGCGACGGTACGGAACGCCGCCGGGGTCAGGCCGCGCTACGCGCTTCCTCCGCGAGACCCGGCAGCCGGCCCCTGGCCCCGCCCAAAGCCGCCGCACTGCCGCGGACCCAGGTGCTCTCCGCACTGCGCGAACGCAAATGGCTCCACCTGAGGCACAAGCGGTTGCCTTCTTAGACGTAGAATGGGCGGGGAACTGGTACCTGGAAGACCACGAAGGATCGGCCGTGTCCATCAAGCATCTAGCCCGCTGCTTCGGGTTGGACGGAAACTGGGGCAGGACCGGCAGGCTGGCTACCCAAGGACGATAACTACTGTAGGAGGCGTTGCTGTTCTTTAGTATATATCGCATAATATATGAATTTGTGTCCACTGACCGGCTAAAAGCCTAGGCTCTTTAGTCTGGCCTTCAAAGCCCTTCTGGCTTCATTTTCTAATTAAAGCCTCCCTTTAGTCCACCGGCGAGGTCTTAATTCCGCCATCAACGCTGAGCTCCCCGATCATGGCCTGCTCCATTCGCTTTCTCCCCCAGTCTCTTACACTTTCACCCGCCCCACAGCCCGAGGGTCCATCTGAGTGCACGGCTGATTCTCTTTTGTATCTGAACTCGCTGAATAAACGTAAGGGGATAGTACTCAGAGGCAGCGTTTCACAACAGCTGTGGAGCTGATGAATTGCACTCTGGTTTCTCCTGTTCGTATGTGCGACCTCGGTTTCTCCATCTAAAAAATATTGTGATATTCAGGGAAACTTTCCCCCCGCCCTGGAATCATAAGGTACTCAAAAAGTATGAATTCCCTCCTCCCTCTCCAAGAAGCACTTCCTGTTTGCCAGTCTTCTGCACCTACCATTATTTTCTACTGTTTATAGCTCTTGGTGGTGGCGGTTTAGTCGCTAAGTTCGTGTCCGACTCTTGGGACACCACGGAGCCTGCCAGGCTCTGTTTCACGGGCTTCTCCAGGGAGTGGGTAGCTATTTAACTTTAATCAGCACACTCCAGGGTGGGTAATTAGCATTTGAAAGATTAATCAGAACTCTTCAAAGTTGCATGCACAAGTGCCTAAAATGCTGCTGCTGCTGCTGCTAAGTCGCTTCAGTCGTGTCCGACTCTGTGCAACCCCATAGACGGCAGCCCACCAGGATCCCCCGTCCCTGGGATTCTCCAGGCAAGAACACTGGAGTGGGTTGCCATTTCCTTCTCTAATGCTTGAAAGTGAAAAGTGAAAGTGAAGTCGCTCAGTCCTGTCCAACTCTTAGCGACCCCATGGACTGCAGCCCACCAGGCTCCTCCATCCATGGGATTTTGCAGGCAAGAGTACTGGAGTGGGTTGCCATTGCCTTCTCCGAGTGCCTACATCAGTAAGTAAATATTCACTAGAGGTATGTTAATTAGAATAAAAGATTAGAATTTTTCCTTGTGGAAATAACTGGTGGTCAGGATATGTGGCTGGCTAGACTATTGGACCACAGAAGGCAATGGCAACCCACTCCAGTACTCTTGCCTGCAAAATCCCATGGATGGAGGAGCCTGGTTGGCTGAAGTCCATGGGGTCGCTAAGAGTTGGACACGACTGGGCGACTTCACTTTCAATTTTCACTTTCATGCATTGGAGAAGGAAATGGCAACCCACTCCAGTATTCTTGCCTGGAGAATCCCAGAGGCGGCAGAGCCTGGTGGGCTTTTGTCTGTGGGGTTGCTCGGAGTCGGACCGACTGAAGCGACTTAGCAGCAGCAGCAGCAGCAGCAGCAGACTATTGGACAGGCACTTCTGTCTTTGCATAAATGTGGTATGTCTGTTGAGTCTAGCAGAGGGACACCCATCAGAGTGGCTCCTTTGGAGTCTAGACTTCTGTTTTGTACTTTGTCACAGAATATTGTCTGTGTGCTATTATTTTGTGTACCTGCTTGTTGATAAATATTTATGTAGTACTGTTCTGTCTGAGATTTGCTTACATTGTAGGACACTATCTTGGGCCGAGGGAGGAGATGAGTACCTCTCACCCATCTTCAGTTGTTGAAATCTGCCAGCATTTACTAAAAGGACCTGATGATTGTGAAGGCCAAGTGCTGCTTATATTCATTCATGATATTTCTTGCATTTATCATTTCCTATCGACTTGCACTGCCACTATCTGAGCTGAGATATTGACCCTGAATTACTTTAGTAACTTCTATGCTGGTCACCTCTCTGTCAGCCTCACCACAGCCTAACCCACCACACGGGGGCCCTGACCCCTGACAGATATACTCTGCAGACACTCTGTGTCACTTCTTGGATTAAAATCATGAGTTATACAAACTAGAAAAATTAAGCCCAAACTTCCTAATCTGGCAACTGAAGCCCTGAGGGGTATGTTCTAAGCCCCAAGCCCTCGCCTGGTGCCATTTATCTGGAAACTAGAACTAATAGGGTCAGTTCTTGGACGTCAGCCACATGGATAGCCAAACACTTGGATATGAAACAGCCACCTGGGAACTATTTCAGTGACAGAATTCAAGCTGCAGTTGCTGATGACAGTGTAATGATCCTAACTGGGACATCCATTCTTCCAACACTTGCTTCTCTGCAGGCAAGATCTGTGTGCTCCAGGCCAGGAATTTCACCAGAGGAGTTACTTCAGATTAAGAACACCTGTTGAAAATAGAATCATAGTTTTTTAAAAAAGAGGGGCAGCACCCATGGCAGGGGAAATGGATGGTCTTGCCATTTCAGTCCTGTGTAGAAAGCGGGTCACAGATGGCTCCTACATTATTTCTAAGTTCTCGTTTATTTTTCTCCTACTTCTTTCAATTCTTCAATCCTGCTCTATGGCTAAATCTCCAGTACTCTTGCCTGGAAAATCCCACGGATGGAGGAGCCTGGTGGGCTGCAGTCCATGGGGTCGCTAGGAGTTGGACACGACTGTAGCAGCAGTAGCAGCAGCAGGGCTAAATCAACTCAGGTTCTCCATAAGCAATCTTCTTGGCCTGATTCTTTTTTATTTCTATGTAATACTTTGAGATTACAGTTATTTCACCTCAAACATATAATCAAATCTTTACAAAAACACAATGATATAAATATTTTCATCACCATTTTATAGATAAAGTATCCAAGATCCAGAGAAACTACACTGTCCCAGTGCAGGGACTTAAAACTTAAACCTTGGTCTTTGGGCTTAAAGTCCCAGGCCATCGAGTACAACTTTCTACCATTCCCCTTTACAGGAAACACAGTCTCACTGTTGCTGTTCAGAGTAAGCAGGGAAAGGATTACAGTGTTTAGTCCTGGTACACTTACTATAATCATCTGAAAGATCTTTAGCCTACACACCCATATAGTCCAGATCAATTAGAGTCTCCTCTGCAGTGAGTCCCAGGTAGATTGTGTGCGGTTTAAAAGACCCTCCCTAAACTGGTCAACCACTTGTAAAAGAATGAAACTAGATCACTTTCTAACACCCCACACAAAAATAAACTCAAAATGGATTAAAGATCTAAATGTAAGATCAGAAACTATAAAACTCCTAGAGGAGAACATAGGCAAAACACTCTCAGACATAAATCACAGCAGGATCCTCTATGATCCACCCCCCAGAATTCTGGAAATAAAAGCAAAAATAAACAAATGGGATCTAATTAAAATTAAAAGCTTCTGCACAACAAAGGAAAATATAAGCAAGGTGAAAAGACAGCCTTCTGAATGGGAGAAAATAATAGCAAATGAAGCAACTGACAAACAACCAATCTCAAAAATATACAAGCAACTTACGCAGCTCAATTCCAGAAAAATAAACGACCCAATCAAAAAATGGGCCAAAGAACTAAATAGACATTTCTCCAAAGAAGACATACAGATGGCTAACAAACACATGAAAAGATGCTCAACATCACTCATTATTAGAGAAATGCAAATCAAAACCACAATGAGGTACAACTTCACACCAGTCAGAATGTCTGTGATCCAAAAATCTGCAAGCAATAAATGCTGGAGAGGGTGTGGAGAAAAGGGAACCCTCCTACACTGTTGGTGGGAATGCAAACTAGTACAGCCACTATGGAGAACAGTGTGGAGATTCCTTAAAAAATTGCAAATAGGACTACCTTATGACCCAGCAATCCCACTGCTGGGCATACACACCGAGGAAACCAGAATTGAAAGAGACACATGTACCCCAATGTTCATCGCAGCACTGTTTATAATAGCCAGGACATGGAAACAACCTAGATGTCCATCAGCAGATGAATGGATAAGAAAGCGGTGGTGCATATACACAAAGGAGTATTACTCAGCCATTAAAAAGAATTCATTTGAATCAGTTCTGATGAGATGGGTGAAACTGGAGCTGATTATACAGAGTGAAGTAAGCCAGAAAGAAAAACACCAATACAGTATACTAACACATATATATGGAATTTAGGAAGATGGCAAGGACGACCCTGTATGCAAGACAGGAAAAAAGACGCAGATGTGTATAACGGACTTTTGGACTCAGAGGGAGAGGGAGAGGGTGGGATGATTTGGGAGAATGGCATTCTAACATGTATACTATCATGTAAGAATTGAATCGCCAGTCTATGTCTGACGCAGGATACAGTAGGCTTGGGGCTGGTGCATGGGGATGACCCAGAGAGATGCTGTGGGGAGGGAGGTGGGAGGGGGGTTCATGTTTGGGAACGCATGTAAGAATTAAAGATTTTAAAATTTAAAAAATTAAAAACTAAAAAATATATATATAAAATAAAAAAAAAAAAAATAAAAGACCCTTCCTTTCACCTCCCCAGTGATTCTAACATGAAGCAAGGGTTGAGAACCACTGAGTTATTAGTTTCATTAGCGTCGTGATTCTCCAAGTGTTAGAAATGCAGATTATCAGGACCTACAGCCCCCCAGGTAAACTGAATCAGAAACCCAAAGCATAGACCCCAGATTTTCGGATTATGTATCAGAAAGCTCATGACTGACTTCATGGAAGTTTATTTCTAGAAGTAGGTGTTCCAGAGCAGATGTGCTCCTCAGTGTTAAAGTTCCGGATTCCTTCCCCCTTGTTGCCCTTCTATTCAGGGCATAGCTCCCTCCTCAGTTCAAGATGGCTGCTTAATTTCCATCTGTCACTTCTGAATTCTCATCAACAGGAAGAAGGAAGTACAAGAGACAAGAGTATTCCCCCTCACCCCTACTTTAATGACACTTCTTAGAAGCTGTATAAGATATTTCGGCTTATGTCACACTGACCAGTATTTAGCATTTATAGAGTCTGGGAAATGTGCCATGTTTTTGAGTGGCCACAACCCCATCCAAAAACCAGAGTTGTCTTTCTGAGAAATAAGGGAGAAAAAATAATAGATGACAAGAAGCAGTCTTTTCCAGAGCTTAGCTAACTTAACTAACTTTGCATCTCCTGCCTCTCCTGCATTGCAGGCAAAGTCTTTACCACTGAGCCACCAGGGAAGCCCTCTCTACTGTATCAATGATGATAGATTTTTGATCATGTGCTTGAACCACAATTTAGTGAATGTTTTCCTTAATTTTAAAAGTTGAGGATGCATTTGCTTTTTACTATTGAAAATACTATAATGGTGAGCACGTAAGCTCATTGCATTTGTGATATTATTACATTTCTAATTATTATTTTGATAGATTCCTAGATGGGTAAAAGAATATGAATGTTTTTAGGACTCTTAACTAATACTGCTGATTTTCTTGCCAGAAAGGAATCATTCTGTGTTACTGCTGCCAATGAACTACATTTTCAGCTGCAGAATATTTTGTCTTTGAAAGTTTTTTTTTTTTTTTTTGCTAATTTTCCTTTGACATTTAAAATAAGTTATTTTATTTTGGGCTGTGGTGGGTCTTCATTGCTGCATGGGCTTTCTCTCTAATTTCGACAAGCAGGGGCTACTCTAGTTCTGGTGCGTGAGCTTTTCATTGCAGTGGCTTTTCCTGTTGCAGAGGACAGGCTGTAGAGATTGCGGGCTTCAGTAGTTGTGACGCACAGTCTTAGTTGCTCTGCGACATGTGGGATCTTCCTGGATCAGGGATCAAAACTTTGTCTCCTGCATTGGCAGATAAATTCTTTACCATTGAGCCACAAAGGAAGCCACTTCTTTGACATTTTGGAAATAATGCAGGGATGGGCATCACTTGCATTTAGTACTTCCATGATGAGAGATATCCATATTTAGATAAATTGCATCTAAGCTGGCTCTGAACAGTGTGCCACAATTTCATGAACAGATTTCATTGATATGTACCACTAGATGCAACAGTGCCAGGATATGCTATTCTTCAATTTAAAATTTTTTCTTTAAAGTTTTTCTGGCTTTATATTAATGCTAATGAATTTCTTTTCTTCAGTTACATTTTCAGTCCTAAAGAGCACAGACATTTATTCCTTACAGTACCTAGTCTAGTGTAATAGTGTAGTAATGAAGCTTCAATTGATGAATCAAGCAAGGCTAAGGAGATGGTTTGACATTCTAACTCCTATTCTGTAGCTCATTCCAGTTGGCATCATTCTCCAGGTCACTGGGGTCCCTCCTACCTTGATAATATTTGTGCTTACACAAGCTCCAGATCTTTTGCTCTCTGTCAAAGTATTATCTTCTTAACTTTCAAATTCCTGACTTCCTACTTTCCAAGTAACCTGTACTCTGGTACTTTGATCTATACTCATATTTCAATGAAACTAAAAAAACATGTAAGTTCCTTTTTACAGTCAAGCCATTAGACCCTCTGGCTCAAGTCTGTTTCCTAAGCATCTTTCTACTTATAGGCAGGCTCCAGAGATTTAGCCTGCTTACTTCTCTTCTTTCCAGCAAGCATGAATTTTTACTTCTAGGCCTGCTTTGGGAAACGTGTTATCTCCTAGATTCCTAGTGAAAAGGCCTGGGGTGATTTAAAAACTATAATTGTTTCTGAATTACTTCATCTCTCCTACATGTTTCAGCATGTCTGGGCAAACTCACATCCAAACAGGGGACAGGAGTTTGAGGGAGAACTAAATTAATAATGGCCGTTGCCATGTTTGTATTCTTTTTCCTTAGAAGAAGAGAATGGGAATAGCTAAAGTGGCATTAGTTAACTGTAAGAAAGATTTGTAGGTCTAGGGTATAAATGTAAATAACTTATGGAGATCTATAATAGCCTCAAGCGGAATATGTCTCTGTGACTAGTCATTCTCCTCAATATCTGAATCTCCCCACACCAGCTCAAAGGTATATGGAAAAAATGTCATAAGGAGACTATACTGATTTACTTGGTTGTGACTGCCCCTTCAACAGGTTAGATATACATTCAATTCAAAAATGTATGTGTATTATCCTGGCTCTTTGTGAAGAGTTGTAAATAGGTCCAGAGCCAAGAAACACTTTCAGGCATTGTTTTTGTCTTTTGAGTAATGTTTCCTACTACTGGTATGGTTTACGTGGGCATTCGAACCAACAATAAGAACAAATTTATGCTTTACAGTCTTCTAATTATTGATGACAAAGTCAAGAGATGGTTCTGCAAGTCATCTGTTATTGTTCAGTGGCTCAGTCATGTCCGACTCTTTGCAATCCCATGGACTGTAGCACACCAGGTTTCCCTGTCCTTCACCATCTCCCAGAGTTTGCTCAAACTTAAGTCTGCTGAGTCAGTGATGCCATCCAACCATCTCATCCCTTCTCGTCTCCTTCTCCTGCCTTCAATTTTTCCCAGCATCAGGGTCTTTCCAATAAGCTGGCTCTTTGCATCAGGTGGCCAAAGTACTGGAGTTTCAGCTTCAGCATCAGTCCTTCCAATGAATATTCAGGGTTAATTTCTTTTAGGATTGACTGGTTTGTTCTCCATGCAGTCCAAGGGACTTTTAAGAGTCTTCTCCAGCACCGCAGTTTGAAGGCATCAATTCTTCAGTGCTCAGCCTTTTTTATTGTCCATCTCTCACATTCGTACATAACTACTGGAAAAACCATACCTTTGACTATGGACCTTTGTAGGCAGAGTAACATCTCTGATTTTTAACATGCTGTCTAGGTTTGTTATTGCTTTTCTTCCAAGGAGTGAGCATCTTTTAATTTCATGGCTTCAGTCAAAATCTGCAGTGATTTTGGAGCTCAAGAAAATAAAGTGTCACTGTTTCCATTGTTTCTCCATTTATTTGCCATGATCTTAAGTTTTTTTGAATGTTGGGTTTTAAGCCAGCTTTTTCACTTTCTTTCACCTTTATCCAGAGACTCTTAAGTTCCTCTTCACTTTCTTCTATAAAGGTGGTGTCATCTGCATATCTGAGGTAATTGATATTTCTCCCTGCAATCTTGATTCTAGCTTGTGCTTCATCCAGCCCGGCTCGCAAGGTGTACTCTGCATATAAGCTTATAGCCTAATTCTTCATATTTTCTTTTAACTTCAAAAACAGGTTTAATTTTTGGTACTGCTGATAGGCCCAATCTTAGAAATTGTTAAAATATAATGCTTCCTTGGTAGCTCAGATAGTAAAGAGTCTGCCTGCAATGCAGGAGACCCAGGTTCAGTCCCTGGGTTGGGAAAATCTCCTGGAGAAGGGACTGGAAACCCACTCCAGAATTCTTGTCTGGAGAATTCCATGGACAGAGGAGCCTGGTGGGCTACAGACCCTAGGGTTACATATAGTCAGACACTACTGAGTGACTCTCACACACAGACACACACACACAATGGAAAACAGTTACCAATATATTCAATTATTAAAGACAATCAGTGACATTAATAATAAATGTTTTATATTATTGCAAAAAGTGGAATAGCTTTCTATTAATTGAGCAAAGGTGTTATGTTTAAAAATAAAATTCACAGTTGAACACTGCTTATATAGACTCAAAATTACTACTCAGTAGTGCCATCTGTAAAAAAATTCCTATTTGAAAAATACATACTAAACTACCAAGCTCATTCTGAAACAAATCTGGGATGAAACACACATTTAAATCTGACTTTAAAATAAATTGACTCCAATTGTTATGGTTTGAATTTCTCTAAGACAATATAATTCAAGGAATTAGATCTGGTAGACAGAGTGCCTGAAGAACTATGGACAGGTTTGTGACATTGCACAGAAGACAGGGATCAAGACCATCCCCAAGAAAAAGAAATGCAAAAAAGGAAAAATGGTTGTCTGAGGAGGCCTTACAAATAGCTGTGAAAATAAGAGGCGTGAAAGGCAAAGGAGAAAAGGAAAGATATATCCATTTGAATGCAGAGTTCCAAAGAATAGCAAGGAGAGATAAGAAAGCCTTCCTCAGTGATCAATGCAAAGAAACAGAGGAAAACAGTAGAATGGGAAAGACTAGAGATCTCTTCACGAAAATTAGAGATACAAAGGGAACAATTCATGAAAAGATGGGCACAATAAAGGACAGAAATGGTATGGACCTAACAGAAGCAGAAAATATTAAGAGATGGCAAGAATACACAGAACTATGCAAAAAAGATCTTCATGACCCAGATAATCAGAATGTTGTGATCCCTCATCTAGAGCCAGACATCCCGGAATGGGAAGTCAAGTGGGCCTTAGGAAGCATCCCTACGAACAAAGCTAGTGGAGGTGATGGAATTCCAGTTGAGCTGTTTCAAGTCCTGAAAGATGATGCTGTGAAAGTGCTGCACTCAATATGCCAGCAAATTTGGAGAACTCAGCAGTGGCCACAGGACTGGAAAAGGTCAGTTTTCATTCCAATCCCTAAAAAAGGTAATGCCAAAGAATGCTCAAACTACCACACAATTGCAGTCATCTCACACACTAGTAAAGTAATGCTCAAAATTGTCTAAGCCAGGCTTCAACAGTACGTGAATTGTGAACTTGAACAAGGTGTTCAAATTGGATTTAGAAAAGGTATAGGAACCAGAGATTAAATTGCCAATATCCACTGGATCATCGAAAAAGCAAGAGAGTTGAGAAAAACATCTGCTTTATTGACTATGTCAAAGCCTTTGACTGTGTGGATCACAACAAACTGGAAAGTCCTTCAAGAGATGGGAATACCAGACCACCTGACCTGCCTCTTAAGAAATCTATATGCAGCTCAGGAAACAACAGTTAGAACTGGACATGGAAGAACAAACTGGTTCCCAATCAGGAAAGGAGTACGTCAAGGCTGTATATTGTCACCCTGCTTATCTAACTTACATGCAGATTCAGTTCAGTTCAGTTGCTCAGTCGTGTCTGACTCTTTGTGACCCCATGAATTGCAGCACGCCAGGCCTCCCTGTCGATCATCAGCTCCCGGAGTTCACTCAAACTCACGTCCATCGAGTCCGTGATGCCATCCAGCCATCTCATCCTCTGTCATCCCCTTTTCCTCCTGCCCCTAATCCCTCCAAGCATCAGAGTCTTTTCCAATGAGTCAACTCTTCGCATGAGTTGGCCAAAGTACTGGAGTTTCAGCTTTAGTATCATTCCTTCCAAAGAACACCCAGGGCTGATCTCCTTTAGAATGGACTGGTTGGATCTCCTTGCAGTCCAAGGGACTCTCAAGAGTCTTCTCCAACACCACAGTTCAAAAGCATCAATTCTTCAGCACTCAGCTTTCTTCATGAGAAATGCTGGGCTGGATGAAGCACAAACTGGAATCAAGATTGCTGGGAGAAACATCAATAACCTCAGATATGCAGATTACACCACCCTTACGGCAGAAAATGAAGAACTAAAGAGCCTCTTGATGAAAGAGGAGAGTGAAAAAATTTGGCTTAAAACTCAACATTCAGAAAACTAAGATCATGGCATCTGGTCCTATCACCTCATGTCATATAGATGGGGAAACAGTTGAAACAGCGACAGCCTATTTTTCTGGGCTCCAAAATCACTGCAGGTGGTGACAGCAGCCATGAAATTAAAAGACACTTGTTCCTTGGAAGAAAAGCTATGACCAACCTACACAGCATATTAAAAAGCAGAGACATGATTTTGCCAACAAAGGCATGTCTAATCAAAGCTATGGTTTTTCCAGTAGTCATGTATGGATGTGAGAGTTGGACTATAAAGAAAGCTGAGTGCCAAAGAATTGATGATTTTGAATTGTGGTGTAGAAGACTCTTAAAAGTCCCTTGGACAGCAAGGAGATCCAACCAGTCCATCCTAAAGGAAATCAGTCCTGAATGTTTATTGGAAGGACTGAAGCTGAAGCTGAAACTCCAGTACTGTGACCACCTGATGCGAAGAACTGGCTCATTTGAAAAGACCCTGATAAGATTGAAGGAGGGAGAAGGGGACAACAGAGAATGAGATTGTTTGATGGCATCACTGACTCAATGGACATGAGTTTGAGTGAACTCCGGGAGTTGGTGATGGACAGGGAGGCCTGGCGTCCTGCAGTCCATAGGGCTGTGAAGAGTCGGACATGACTTGAGTGACTGAACTGAAGACAAATTAGGGTTTCAGTTCAGTTCAGTTGCTCAATTGTGTCCGACTCTTTGCAGCCCCATGAATTGCAGCACGCCAGGTCTCCCTGTCCATCACCAACTCCTGGAGTTCACTCAAATTCATGTCCATTGAGTCCGTGATGCCATTAAACAATCTCATCCTCTGTTGTCCCCTTCTCCTCCTGCCCCCAATCCCTCCAAGCATCAGAGTCTTTTCCAATGAGTCAACTCTTCGCATGAGGTCGCCAAAGTACTGGAGTTTCAGTTTTAGCATCATTCCTACCAAAGAACACCCAGGACTGATCTCCTTTAGAATGGACTGGTTGGATCTCCTTGCAGTCCAAGGGACTCTCAAGAGTCTTCTCCAACACCACAGTTCAAAAGCATCAATTCTTCGGCGCTCAGATTTCTTCACAGTCCAACTCTCACAAACCTAATTACTTTTCTCCCTTGGTAACATCTGGATGTCCTTCACTAAAATGCTAGCTATTGTAGCATGGTGGTTTGTTGGGCAGTATGTAATTTGTGTATGTGTGTGAGTGCTCAGTCTCATCCGACTCTTTGCAACCACATGGGCCACCACTAATAATCTTGGGGAGCTTTGTGTTCAGTGGATCATGGATTTGAATTTTTATTGTAAACTGTTATGGACGTTCTGGTTTTGAGGAAGAATAAAATTATCATGATACCAACATTCTCTGAATAAACATTTGTATTATGCTTTTTTGGACTGGTAATTTAGAGGAATGTTTTTCACCTTTAAGTATGTTATCTGCTCAGTCGTGTCCAACTCTGCGATCCTTGGACTGTAGTTACCAGGCTCCTTTGTCCATAGAATTCTCCAGGCAAGAACACAAGATGTGTTGCCATTCCCCTCTCCAGGGGTCTTCCCAACCCAGGGATCAAACCGGATCTCCTGCACTGCAGGCTGAGTCTTTACCATCTGAGTTATTTGCTAATAATTTCCAACACCAAGGACCCAAATCTTGTCTACATTTCTCTTACGTAGTATGTAAACTCTTGAAGAGGAATACCATTGCAGCCCTGTGATCAGAAAAGTGTGGGAAAATGGAGCAAGAGCTCAGTTCTATTTTTTTCTTGCCTTTTACAATCAGAATTTTAGTTTGCACTTTTCTAGAGGGATGAACAACATATCTCTCTTATCTACAATATGTTTGTGATTTGCTAAACAGTTTTTGTCTTGTTTTACAACTTTTTTTTTAACCTTTTCAATTTTTATGAAGCAAATTAATGGAGTTAAGCAGGGGCAAAGGTATAGGAGCAGTAGGCAATCATTCCTAGATACTGATATTAACTCCATGTAGAATGCTTGTCATCGTCATTAGATCATGTTCCATGAAATTAGGGGCCTGTGAACATACCACGCCCTGCTATTTCCCCAGCATGTACATGGCAGAATTCAAATGTTTCTTCCATGAATAAAGAATTCCTTCACATCGTGAGAAAACCATCTGCTGCCCTAAAATAACTGATATACTTAGGTAATTTATCTCGGATGTAATTTTCAAAGAAAGTAGGATATGATATAGTTGACAAATAATGAACAAGAATTTATGTTGTTGGTTGTCCTTGCTCGTTGGTAAATAGTATGACAATAGGGAGGTCACTTTAGCTCTCTGAATCTCAGTGAATTAATTTATGAAATTAAGGGACTGGACTAGATGAAACCAGCTAGAAAATTCTAAGTCATTTAAGTTTCAAATTGCTCCCTAATTCTGAAATCACTTAGTGAGATTAGGTCAAGACCACAAAACTTTCAATTTGTAAATAACAGACAATGAATATTAGAAAATTTAAAATTTTTAATAAATGTGCTTTGTTCACAAAATGTGAAAAAATACAACAAACACAAACATACATTTTCAGGTAAGCCACCTCCCACCACTTGGCAACTACCATATAAACCACTTGATCTAGTCATAATCCTGAAGAAACCAAGCAAATGATCATTTGTTTTTGAAACATCAAATTGTTTTGGAGAATACTGTTGTGAATGTGACAGGAGGCCCTTTAACTTTATATCCAAATGAAATAATTTTCAAGAGTACCCATACAGTATTAGAAGGCTCTATGGACTTCTCTTGTCATTATGTAGAGAATCTGGCTCCAAGCCACAGGAATGCTTACACTTTAACATTTATATGTTAAATTGGCTTTGGTGGATATTAATACATATTAGTTTAAATTCTGCGCCAACCTAATTCTGAAGATGAATTTACAGTAACAAATGAGATTTATATATCCAAATGAACTTATACTAAATCAGAGTATAGGTTTTTATAAAGAGATATTTCTTTAAAGTACTATTTAAAATACACCATGCACACTTTGGAGCATAAGCAGAATCAACATCTGTAAACAATCAGAAGATTTTATAGCACCAACATTTTAGCTGTAACACAAAGGCTAAATCCAAGGTCAAATACTTATACCAGTCTCTCAAAAGTACGGTTTTACCTTCAAACCACTTTTGTTTCGTATGTTGTTTTCTTTGCCCTTAAAATGGCATTTAGCCCAATCACAGAAAATGACTGTATGCTAAAAGGGGTACTACCAACACACATTTCTATGTTACCCTGAACACAGTACTTTTTTTTTCCCCTCCTTCTTTTGGGTGAGCTACAAGATTTGACCTGTAGTACTTAACTGGAAAGAAAGTCCTAATTTTTCTTTATAATTAAGTAATCTCAGTTATTGAAAGTAAATGCAAAACTTCAAGTTACTTCTGGCACATTTGAGCAACCAATATTTATTGCATTTACTCAACTGACTTATAGGTTAATTACAATCTTGTTACTTCCATTAATTTAGAATTTGAAATTTAATTTGAAATACTGGGTACACACACTCAGCCATTTATATCTTACAGGGTAAATTTTGTATTTCTAAATAAAGTTTGACATTCAAAGTTAACTACAGCAATTCACAATAAGCACAAAAACACTTTTACCAGAGTAAAGAAGTGCAGTTTATGAATTTAGGATCAACTACTGAAAATGCAAGTTTCCTTTAAAAACACACACACATAACATTAACCATGAAATCTGAAACTGTGATATTTCAGTGCAAAAACCTCAGTATGAGGTAATTTTAATGTAATAACCACTTGAAAAAAAAAATCCACACAGTGGCACTCTTAAAAATGATAGTTTACATGACAATTGCTGGCTGACAAGACAATGTGGACTAAATGTTCTTAGCCATTTAAACATTTAAACTGATCTTGTCTTGTTGGACATATATTTCTCCTTAATCATTTGCTTCTGATTCAGAAACACAGAAAGGCATTTATCAATGTGGAAAGGGAAAATTCCCACAGCCAACTAATGTTTATATATTCAAAGACAAATTTCTGCTAGGGCTTTAGATAGAAACTAGAATACCAAAAGGTCAAAACCATTTTATGAGATTACCAGCAGAGGGTTAATTTAAAATTTTTCTATATAGTTTCCAGACTTGTAGTGCAGCACCTCCTTAACGGAAAGGTGAGGACCCTATTAAGGTTGGTCTAGGTAGAACATAAGCTCTCTTACAAGTGCAAACCCTTTCACAAAGGTGAGTTAGGTCAGTATCGAGTATTATATTGTTCCTTGCTTAAATAGAAAATTTTGTAATGAAACCTAAATTTAAAAAAGTAAAAGTGAATTCTCACAGTTAAATATACTTACCACCAATGCGCAAATCAACAAGAAGGATATGGAAACTCTATTTTGGCAATGGTGTTTACTGTACTGTGCTAATCAAATTAGAATACATACGTTAGGGGAAATAGATCCCCAATGTCTGATGTTGCCAAATGAACAAGAAAGAAAAAGAATCATCATCAATTCCAAAAGGTCTAGGGAATGCTGAATCATCAAAGCCAAAATGGCTTTCTATAACAGGTAACAATTTAGTTAGAAAAAAAGAATAAGATAAGTGCATCACAAAACTACTAAACCAATCTATCTCTGTCACATTTAACTTGTGAGTCATCAAAGTGCAATCTACAGCTTTCTACATACATATTTTAGTTTCTCATTGCAATGGTTTAAGTCAACACTGAGAGGATGAAAATAAAAATACATAGCAAATTATGCTTCATTTTTCACAATAGCACTAAAGAGAAAAAGGTACCTTTCTATAATATCTTAGTGCTAAATGCTAAGTAACAGTGGTTTCTGCTAGGACAGGAGTCACTCTGCATGAAACATTAAGCTTTCTCTATAAGAATAAATTTTAAAATCCAGAAGTAGAAAAAAATAGCAAACTCTGTAAACCTTTGCATTTCCTCTATGCAAACCAGGTTTTAAGTACTGAGTTCATGTTAGTATTTCTGATTAGTGTAAGCAATTAAGTTTAGGAATCTGGACTGAAAGGGTCTTTTGCTTTTATATTAACTTAAAAGTAATATGGGGTCTTCTAGCTCATAGAAAGGAATAGAGCTGGCTTGACTTTCTCCAGAATCTGAGTCATATGGAGCATCAGGGAGCTCTGTGAAACCATATGCTAGTTGTTCATCTTCTACATCTGATCGAACGTAGCAGGAAGGGTTAGAATATTCCTCATCTTCTATACTGTTGAAATCTTGAGGAATATATAACATCCCTGGGTAGTTCCTACTAACCAAGTCACTTGTGGTTTTTAGGGAGGTTTTTCTAAATGCCATCAGATGCATATGTGAAAATTTTGAATACTTGAAACGTTTAAAGCCCAGGGACTCTATAGCAATCTTCCAGCTTTTCATCATCATAGCATGACGGTTCTGATGGGAGGAATCAGGTGTGATGATAAGCAATAAACCATTTAACACTAACAGTTCATGGGCTTTCTTGCAGCAAATCCATCGCTGGTAAGGTGATGGAAAATAAGAAAGAAGAAGAGAGAAAACAACCACATGGAAAAGTTCTCCAGGAAGAGAATCAATAGGGTTTTTCAGCTGCTTCAAAAAGGCATCTATAGCATCTTGTGCAAGCTGGAGTGGTTGCTGAAGCTGCAAGTTCAAGAAGTCACATTTATATACACTCTGCAAAAAGAAAAAAACAAGGCATATTGAGAATTTTAAGATTACTTGCATCGAACTACACAAATTTTAAACCAAACTATTTCACAGCATTTCTATATAATTCAAGCTTTAAGTATGTACCTTTCACGTCTAAATTATTCCACTTACACAGTTATTCAACCAAAACTTTTATTCAGAAAAATCTCAGAGAAATTAAGCCTAGAGAATTTCTAGTCATCATTTAAAAAAATGAATTTCTGAGAAACAGTTAAAAATACTTTTAAAATAAATATATTTTTAAAATATTAAGGCTTTGTTTGAAATTTAACTTGGGTAAGAACTTACAGGGATGATTTATTTCTATACTTAGCCATACTTATATTCACTTAAACATTTATAGTTACCTAAAACAGGCTAGTATAAAAATAACTTTAAACAAAAAATACTATGAAATGAAGATGAACCAAAGAAGTCAGAGGACAATGAAAGTGGATTTATAAATTCGTAAAAAAGCAAAATACTAAATCTTTTTAAAGTCATGTAAAGCACCTTTTCAATCCTTAACTTTAACCATCTCAAAGTAGTTTTAATAATATATCTATTGAAATAAACTACACATTAAATTTAACTGAGTCAAGTGACCGTGAAGTACACTACAAGAAACAGCACTGCATCATTCGCTGAATATTAAAATTGTATGAAAATAATCCAGAATAAGAATGCAGTTTTAAAATTAGATAAAAGTAGCTATCCTTATATAAAACAATAGTTAATTATCAAAGATATGAGCTAATACCTTAGTCCCTTGTTAGTGTATAGACAAGCTGGTCACATTAGCATCTGGACTATCTATCAAGAAAAGCAATACATAAAGTTCTATTATATGGAAAAAGATTGTTTTTCTTCTTTTGTTTCTTTTGGAGGGGAGACTGGGATAGCTTTATTGAAGTATAATTGACGTACAACCTGAAGTAATAACCAACACATTTAAAGTGTACGTTTTTAATAAGTTTTAATGTTTATACACTTTTGAAACCACTACTGTAATCAATTAAGAACAGATCCAACACTCTCTAAAGTTTTCTTGTGCCCCTTACATAGCCCTTCCTTTTATCGTCCCTGTTCTTTCTTGTCACTAGGCAATCACTGATGTGATTTCTATCACTATAGATCAAGTGTATATTTTCTAGAATTTAACATAAGTGGAATAGCATAGAATAATGTACTCTTATTTTGCCTGGCTTCCTTCATACAGCACAATTATTTTGAGATTCATTCTTTTTTTTTCATGTATTGATAATTTATTCCTTTTCAATAGCTGAGGTATGATACTATATAAAAGATATACCATGGTTTGTTTTTCCATATACCTTTCATAGATAACTTAGTTGTTTCTAATTTTTGGCAGTAACAACTAGAGCTGCTATGAGCATTCCTGTCTTTGAACAGACATGTTTCAATTGTCCTGGCAAATATCGAGGAAAGTAGTGGCTGGATCATATAGCATGTGCACGTTTAACATTTAAAGAAACTCCAGAGCTATTTTCAAAAGTGGTTACACTGAATTTTACATTTCTACCAGAAGTTTATGGGAGTTCCAGTTTCTCCACCTCCTCCTCAACACTTGGAATGGCCAGCCTTTTAAATTTTAATCATAGTCATAGGTGTGTAGTAGTATACTGAGGTTTGAATTTGGCTCTTCCTAATAAGTAGTGATGTTTACCTGGGTATCTACTTTGGTGAAGTATCTGTTCAACCTTTTGCATGCTGAAAAATAACTAGATTGTTAAAAACCTATTTTCTTGTTGAATTTTGAGAGTTCTTTATTATAGATCCAAGTTCGTAATCAGATATATTGTTTGAAAATATTTCTCTCCAGATTATGTCCCTTCATTCTCTTAATGATGTCTTTTTTTTATTGTAGTATTGTTGACTTACAATATTTTATTATTAATAGTTTCAGGTGTTTAGCATAGTGATTCAGTGTTTTTATAGATTATATATCCCATTAAAAGTTACTACAAAATAATAGTTATATTCCAGAGTGTTGTATAATATAGTCTTGTTGCTTATCAATTTTATATATACTAGTTTATACTTCTTCATCATATACTCCTATCTTGCCCTTGTTCCCTTCCCTCTTCCCCACTGGTAACCACAAGTTTGTTTTCTATATCTGTGAGTTTGTCTCTGCTTTACTATATACATTCATTTATCTTTTAGATTCTATATATAAGTGATAACATATAATATTTGCCTTTCTCTGTCCACTGCTTCACTTAATCTGATAATTTCTAGGTCTATCCATGTTGCTACAAATGGCATTATTTTATTCTTTGTTATGGCTAAGAAATATTCCCATTGTGCATATATATCACATCTTCTTTATCCATTCATCTTGTTGCTGGACACTTAGGTTGCTTCCATATCTTTGCAATTGTAAATAATACTGTTATGAACATTGGGGTGCATGTATGTTTTCTAATTGGAGTTTTCTCCAAATACATGCCCAAGAGTGGGACTGCAGGATCATATGGTAATTCTAGTCTTAGTTTTTTAAGGAACCTCCAACAGAGAGTAGGTGGGTTCCCTTTTTTTTCACACCCTCTCCAGCATTTATTTCTTGTAGACTTTTTAATAATGGCCATTCTGACTGGTGGGAGGTGATACCTCACTGTAGTTTTGATTTGCATTTCTCTAACAATTAGTGATACTGAGCATCTTTTCATGTGCTTGTTGGCCATCAGTATGTCTTCTTTGGAACAATGTCTCTTTAGGTCTTCTGCTCATTTTCTGATTGGGTTTTTAAAAATATATATAAAGTTGCATGAACTGTTTGTGTATTTTAGAAATTAATCCCTTATCAGTAGAATTGTTTCCATACATTTTCTCCCAGTCAGTAGGTTCTATTTGGTTTCACTTATGGTTTCCTTTGCTGTGCAGAAGCTTTTAAGCTTAATTAGCTCCCATTTGTTTACTTTTGTTTCTATTTCCATTATTCAAGGAGACAGATTAAAAAAATATTGTTGTGATTTATGTCAGAGAGTGTTCGGCCTATGTTTTTCTCTAGGAGTTTTATAATATCTGGTCTTATATTTAGGTCTTTAATCCATGTTGAGTAGATTTTGTATAGATGTTAAAGACATTGAGCATTTTTTTGAACATTAAACCAGTCTTACACTCCTGGAATATATCAAACTTTGCCATAATGTATTATCCTTTTTGAAATATTGTTGGGTTCAATATGCTAAAATTTTGTGGAGAACTTTTGTGTTTATGTTCATGATGGATATGACCTATAGATTTTTGTTGTTTTGTAATGTCTCTGGTTTTGTTATTGGGGTAACTCAGCAGTGGCCACAGGACTGGAAAAGGTCAGTTTTCATTCCAATCCCAAAGAAAGGCAATGCCAAAGAATGCTCAAACTACTGCACAATTGCACTCATCTCACACACTAGTAAAGTAATGCTCAAAATTCTCCAAGCCAGGCTGCAGCAATATGTGAACCGTGAACTTCCTGATGTTCAACCTGGTTTTAGAAAAGGCAGAGGAACCAGAGATCAAATTGCCAACATCCGCTGGATCATGGAAAAAGCAAGAGAGTTCCAGAAAAACATCTATTTCTGCTTTATTGACTATGCCAAAGCCTTTGACTGTGTGGATCATAATAAACTGTGGAAAATTCTCAAAGAGATGGGAATACCAGATCACCTGACATGCTTCTTGAGAAATCTGTATGCAGGTCAGGAAGCAACAGTTAGAACTGGACATGGAACAACAGACTGGTTCCAAATAGGAAAAGGAGTGCGTCAAGGCTGTATATTGTCACCCTGCTTATTTAACTTATATGCAGAGTACATCATGAGAAACGCTGGGCTGGAAGAAGCACAGGAATTAAGATTGCCGGGAGAAATATCAATAAACTCAGATATGCAGATGACACCACCCTTATGGCAGAAAGTGAAGAGGAACTAAAAAGCCTCTTGATGAAAGTGAAAGAGGAGTGAAAAAGTTGGCTTAAAGCTCAACATTCAGAAAACGAAGATCATGGCATCTGGTCCCATCACCTCATGGGAAATAGATGGGGAAACAGTGGAAACAGTGCCAGACTTTATTTTTCTGGGCTCCAAAATCATTGCAGATGGTGATTGCAGCCATGAAATTAAAAGACGCTTACTCCTTGGAAGGAAAGTTATGACCAACCTAGATAGCATATTCAAAAGCAGAGACATTACTTTGCCAACAAAGGTCTGTCTAGTCAAGGCTATGGTTTTTATATCCAGTGGTCATGTATGGATGTGAGAGTTGGACAGTGAAGAAGGCTGAGCGCCGAAGAACTGATGCTTTTGAACTGTGGTGTTGGAGAAGACTCTTGAGAGTCTCTTGGACTGCAAGGAGATCCAACCAGTCCATTCTGAAGGAGATCAGGCCTGGTGTTCTTTGGAAGGAATGATGCTAACGATGAAACTCCAGTACTTTGGCCACCTCATGCGAAGAGTTGACTCATTGGAAAAGACTCTGATGCTTGGAGGGATTGGGGGCAGGAGGAAAAGGGAACGACAGAGGATGAGATCGCTAGATGGCATCACGGACTCGATGGACGTGAGTGTGAGTGAACTCTGGGAGTTGGTGATGGACAGGGAGGCCTGGCATGCTGCCATTCATTGGGTCGCAAAGAGTCGGACACGACTGAGCGACGGAACTGAACTGAACTGAATGGCCTCACAGAATACGTTGAGAAGTGAAGTGATTTGAGCCTGGAGTCTTCTTTTTTATGCGGAAGTTTTTAACTGCCAATTAAAACTTAGTTAATACATTGTGAGCTATTAAGGTTATCTATTTCTTTATGAGTGAGCTCTGGTAGTATGTGTCTTCCAATGAATTTGTCCATTTAATTTGTGGAATTTATGGTGTAGATTTTTTTTGCAATATTTATTATCCTTTCTTTTAATATTAGTAAAATATGTAGGATGTCACATGTTTCTCTTTATGTCCTAATTGGTATGCTGAGTGATTTAATCAGTTTTATTGTTCTTCTCAAGTAGCATTTGCTTTCAATTTTTTCCCTACTATATTTCTGAAAGTTTTTTATTTCATTGATTTCTGCTATAATCTTATTTTCTTTCTTGTATTTTGGATTTAGTATGGGCTTTTTTGTTTTTGTTTCTAGTTGAAAATTGATGTCATTGCTCTGAGACATTTCTTATTTTATAATAAAGGTGTTTAGTATTATGTAATTTCCTTTAAGTACAGTATTACTTTATTTTTAAATTTATTTTTTGGCTGAGCCACATGGCATGTGGGTCAGTTCTCTGACCAGGGACTGAACCTACGCACCCTGGATTGGAATCATGGAGTCTTAACTGCTGGACTGCCAGGGGAGTCTCTCTAAGTATACTTTAGTGATTTTAGAGGCATCCTATGCATACCTATGTTTTTGATAGCTTATATTTTTATTTATCTTCATTCCAAAATATCTAATTTTCTTAGTGAGTTTTTCTTTCACTGATGTTCTAATTATTCATCAGTTATTGAAAGTTGATTAAATCTTCAACTATAATTTTATAAATGTCTGTAATTGCTACTTTATCAGTTTTTGGCTTATGTATTTTGAAGCTTTTATTAGATGCATAAATGTTAAAGACTGTTTTGTACTATTGATGAACTGATCTTTTTATCATGATGAAATAAGCATCTTTATTGCTAGTGATGTATTTTACTCTAACATCTACTTTGTTTGATTTTAATAGTGCCATTCTAAGTCTTTTGACCATCCTACTTGTGTGGGATGAAGTGCATTTCCTATAGGCAACATGTATTTGAATCCTGTTTTTTTATCCAGTCTGACAATTTCTACCTTTTAATTGGGTGGTTAAGCCATGTCTATTTAATGTGATTATTGGGAAGCTTAAGTTTAAAGGTATAATCTTGCTATTTATTTTCTATGTTTCCCATCTGTTCATTGTTTCCTTTCTTCTCTATATGCCATCTTTTGGATTAAAGAAATTTCTTTATGATCCTATTTTATCTCCTTTGCTAATTTGTTAGCTGTAACTCTTTATTTTACTAGTTGCTTTAGAATTTATAGTCTACATCTTTTACCTATCATAATATCTTACCACTTAATATGTAGTATAAAAACCTATTACTATACATATAGTATATTTTCCTTTTTCCTCTCTTGTGCTATTGTTATCATACATTTTTATATAGATTATAAACTCAATTTTACAGTTGACTCTTGAACACACACCCTGAGTTTTCACTGCACAGGTCCAATTAGACATGGGGTTATTTTTAAGAAATATAGTCAGTTCTCTGTATCTGTGGACAGAGAACCCAGGGAAGACCTGACTCTAAGGGCTTGAGCATCCAGATTTTGACATCTGTGGTGGTGGTGGGGTGTCCTGGAACCATTCCCCTGGGATGCTCAAGGCCAGCTCTATTATTAGCTTTTATCAAATTTGGAAGAATTCTGACCATTATTTTTTTTCTTTTATTCTCTTCTCCCCCTTTTTGAGGGAACTCCAATTGTGCTTATATCTGGCCACTTGAAATTGACTCAGTTTGCTGATGCTCTTCCATTAAAAAAAAAATGTCTGTTTACTTTTGGGTAGTTTCAATTGTTATGTCCTCAGTTTAACTTCTCTAATATCTAATGTACTATTAGTCCCATTTAGTACATGTTTCATATCATACACCATAGTATCCATCTTCAGAAGTTATATTGGCTATTTTTAATTATCTCTCATGGCTCTACTTTTTATACATATAGAATATAGTTATAACATTCCCATCTTAATGTCCTTGTTTCCTAATTTTAACATCTGTGGCAGTTCACAGTTGCTTTCTGTTAGAAGAGTGATCTCATTGTGGGTCCTATTTTCTTGCTTCTTTACTTGGCTGATTACTTTTTTATTGGATGTCAGGTATGGTGAATTTTACTTTGCTGTGTACTGGATTACTCTGTACTGCTATAAATATTCTAACTTTGTTCTGGGATGTATTAATAGTTGAATTATCTGGAGACAGTTTGATTTTTTTGGTTCTTGTTTCCAGATTTGGGAAACATGGGACTAGAGCAGCCTTCAGTCGAAGGTTAATTATTCTCCACTACTGAGGCAATTATTAATTATTCTCCACTACTGGGCATCCCTTGTAGCTCAGTTGGTAAAGAATCTGCCTGCAATGCAGGAGACCTGGGTTCGATTCCTGGGTCAGGGAAGACCCCCTGGAGAAGGAAATGGCAACCCACTCCAGTATTCTTGCCTGGAGAATCCCATGGACAGGCTACAGTCCATGGGGTTGCAAGAGTCGGACACGACTAAACCGCCACCACCACTGAGGTAAGGCAGTTTTGTGTACTCTACCCAAGACACTGTGATTCTTGAGGTTTTCAGTGTGGCTAGGGGGAACAGGTACTGCTTTCCAGCCTGTGTGAGTGCACCAGACGATATAACTCTTAGACCTTTGAAGTGGTACACCCTCCAGGTTCATATAGTTTTCTCACAGAAATGTGCTGGTAAGTACTCAGTTGAGTACACAAGAATAATACTTTGCAGACCTCTGGAATTTTCTCTTTGTGGAGCTCTCACATCTTTGGTACTTTGTCCATGAACCCTAGCTGTCTTGATATCCCACGCCTTTCACCTCTGCCTCCATAATTCAGGGTTACCAGCTGTGCTCTGCTTGGGATCCACTGTTTGTGCCACATACTGGAAACTCTCTGAAGGCTACGTGCTGGTAAAACTGTATGCCTCATTTGTTTTTCCATCTCTTGGGGATCACTGTCCTTCATTACCTGATGTACAGTCTCTTGTATATTATTCTGAATATTTTGTCAACATGTTAGTTGCTGCAGGCAGGAGGAAAGAGGATCAGACTGGTCCCTGTCACTGCATCTTGCTTGGAAGTATAAGTCCCTTCCTTTTGTTTTAAAATTAGTTATAGGGTTCTGGGAACTATAAAAGTCTGATTCTACTACTAAACTTATGTTCTTCTGCCTTCCTTAATGGCTTTGCAGTTGAAAATTTATAGCCCTATCTATAAACAATTTAATATTTTAAGAATAATATTTAAGCTTGAGGTCTAGATTAAATGGTTATCATGTCTTAGCAGTCACTGAAGGATATCTCTAATGTGTGTCTTGAGGAAGGAAGGGGAGAGAATCCATGTGCAAATCCACCTGCACTTTAAACTATAACTCTGGGACTTCCTCTGTGGTCCAGTGGCCAAGATTCTGTGCTCCCAAAACAGGGGGCCCAGGGAACTAGATCCTGTGTGCCACAACTAAGACCTGGCATAGCCAAATAAATAAGTAAATATTTAAAAGAAAATAAAATAAGACTATAGCTTCTGATGGCACAGGAATTCTCTGCAAAGTATTTGTCTACCTTTATAAAGCAGAGATAATAGTAAAGCTTTCTAGCATTTTCTTGTCAATGTTAGTCATAAAGATTTTCAAGCTCATTAAAATTAAAGAATAAATTCATTTAAAAGTTGACACTTCAGGCAGGAATTTTTCAATTATAACAGCAAACTTTTCTTTAGCACTTACTATATAACAGGCCCTTTGCTAGGTGCTTTAAGTACTTTTTCTCAAGTAAATGTGACAATCTTATAGGTATGGTCCATTACAAACTTCACTGAACAGATGAGAAAACTGAGGCTCAGACAGTCAAAGTGAGATTGAAAGTAAGATTTCTTTCTCTTATTAAACTTCTTATGGAGTACTTAATAAGCCAGGCACTCTTCTAGATCCTGGGAGCATAATGGTGGGGATAAAAAAACTCTGACACTAAGAGTTTATACTGTTTATACTGTTACATCGCAATAAAAATTAGTAAAAAAATTTTTGTACCTAGTGCCATATCAAAAGTTAAGACTGCAAAAGTTATGAATTTATGTCACTGAGGGAAATAAATCTAATTTTAAAAGCAGAGGAAACATTCTTTGTAAAGTTAAAGTAGTTTTATCTACTAAGTACAAATTTGGCAGTCTCCAAGACCCTGCTCTTTACTATTCCATATTAGCTCTACATCACAGTACATTTCAGAAAGAGATGCATTTAAAAAATCAAAATAAAAAATAAAAAGCTGAAACATTACACCTATCTGGGAACTTTGCAACCTACTACAATTTCTTGACTCCAATGACAGATGATAAACAAGAAACAAAACGACAAATATGGTATTGGTCAAATTAATATTAGTTAAAGAAATGCTCAAATTTTCATAGACTATACATTTATTTTTGAATAGAAAGAGCCTCTTATCAACTTGTACATAGGAAATATATTTGCTATTTCAGGAATGTAAAGATAGTGCTTTCCTTTGTATATATAAAATGTTCAAGTCTCAGAACAAAACAAACAGAACTATGCATACCTCTACAGCAGGTACAATGTCTATGCCAACAGTTAGAAATTCTTCAAACTTCAGAAATGGGTTAAAGCAGCTGCCAACGTCAAGTAATCTGATCTTTCCTGAGGTTTGTAGCAACCTAAAAATAGATTATTTTCAGTGTATGCCTTTTATAATATGAAATAAAATATAAGAAAAATTCAAACGTTTGAGAATAAAAAAGATACATAGACTATTGGCTTTTTGGTCTCAGGATCCTTTTACATGTTTAAAAATTACTGAGGGCCTTGAAGAACTCTTTCGTTTATGCAAGTTATATCTACCAATAATACCATGTTTGAAATTAAAACTCAGTGGTTTAAAAACATTAATGCATAATGAAAATCTAAATTAGAAAGGTAATAAAAGTGAGTTATTGTTTTACATTTTTACAAGTCTCTTTAATGTCTGGCTTAATAGAAGACAAATGGATTCTCTTTATCTGCTTTTCATTCAAGCTGTTGTAATATCACATGCCATGAAATTTCTAGAAAACTCAACCCTAGATTCAAGACAGACTGAAAGTAGAAAAGGCAAATGATATTTTAGTATTATTATGAAAATAATTTCCTCCCCAAAGAGACCCTGGAAGGCTCTCAGATTCCCAGATCACATTTTGAAAACTATAGATGAGAGAATCCATTCACAAATTTAATTCTCAGTTGCCAATATAATGATGTCAATGACTTAAGGACCAAAGAGAAAAGCTGTTATAGAATAGTATTTTTGGGTGGGATGATTTGGGAGAATGGCATTGAAACATGTATAATATCATATATGAAATGAGTCACCAGTCCAGGTTCAATGCATGATACTGGATGCTTGGGGCTGGTGCATTGAGACAACCCAGAGGGATGACGGGGAGGGAGGAGGGAGGGGGGTTCAGGACGGGGAACATGTGTATACCTGTGGCGGATACATGTTGATGTATGGCAAAACCAATACAATATTGTAAAGTAATTAACCTCCAATTAAAATAAATAAGTTTATATTAAAAAAATTTTAAAAAAAGAAAGTGAACAAATATCTAAAAAAAAAATAGAATAGTACTTTTTAAGTAATGAAAAAATTTTATTTTGTGCAGGAGCATGCCTCATTTACAAAAGTAGTAGGAAAAAAGAAGGTGACCAAACTATACATGATCATTAAAGTTAGTCAAATGCAGCTAATATGGATCTGAACAAGTGAAGTTAAAGTTGCTCAGTCGTGTCCAACTCTTTGTGACCCCATGGGCAGTCCATGGAATTCTCTAGGCCACAATACTGGAGTGGATAGCCTTTCCCGTCTCTAGGGGATCTTCCCAACCCAGGGATCAAACTCAGGTCTCCCACATTGCAGGCGGCTTCTTTACCAGCTGAGCCACAAGGGATCTACAGAGCAGCAAATAAGGATGAAGGAAAACAGTGGAATTTTGTTGGTCTAGTTTTCAGATGGTAAAGCAATAATAAAAACCTACTTCAGACATATGCATTTTCAGTGATATTTAGAAAAATTTTCTGAAAAAATTATGAGTAGATACTGGAAACATAAAGGAAAGAAATATAGTGAAATAACTGAGTAAATAAATGGACTCTTGGGTTCTTTAAAGTCTATAGGGCACAAAAAAATCTGCCCAGCTTCTGTTCCTTATACCTTGGCTAGTATACTGCCATAGGATTCATTAGAGAGGTGTTAAACTATACTAGGTTAAGCTCCTAGAAAAGGCACTGTAAGTCAAAATAATATAAAGATTTTTTTTCATAAATGAATGTAATAAATAGGGGTATGTTTTTAATCAAGAGCCTGATGTCCTAACATTTTATAGAAATGACCAGAATCACCATCTGATCATAAATAAACCATACAGGATCAGTCTGGTACAGGACATGGCAGGTTATAGTACTGTAAAAACAGTATGAACATATTAAAATATTTTTATCAATAAAATTTTATTTAAAAACTCATCTAAAGAGGGGGTTATGGGGTATAAAGAAATAAAAGAATTAGCACTCTCAGCAAAAAGAGCTGCTCCTTGGGCTCAAGAGGTAATTTTCTGTACTGCAACAAAATCAAGAAGTCAATTATTGTGTAGTCCAAGTGACTTGTATAACAATCATCTGTAAAACTGAATTAAATTTAGTGATACTTGAAATATCACAATACCCTAGCTCCGAGGAAGAAGGTGACAAGCGAACTTCTATGGTATAGGTTGCAAGCTGTCAAATGGGGCAAAAGACTGAGTAGATATAAACCATGGAAATGCCTGGCATATACTTGACATTTACTGCTGAATTAACAAATATGAATACTCAAATCATAACCAGTTAGACTAAATGAGAACCTGTAACAATATGTAATGCTAAATACATCACTAGATTGCCATTCTAATCTTTACATGGGAGCTATGGTTAAGAACAGCAGTTCTGGAATCAGAGACTTAAAACGTGATTCATGTCTCCATATCACACAGTTCTTCATCTGTGTGATATGGAGACAACAATGATAGTCGCACTTAAGAGTTGTTTTCAGGATTAAATGAGATAATACATTTATAATGTTTGACCTAGTATGTGGTACATGGTAAATGCTCAAAAAAGTGGTAGATATTGTTAGCTATTAACATCCTGTTATATTATAAAATCCTATGTGGTTTGTCCACTAATGACCTTCCTAAACATAGTAAAAACAGAATTTGCCTTACACTATTCTGATAGATCTAGTAAACTGGGTAGAAAAAAAATTTGTAAGTCTTTTAAAAGGTGCCTCTTATAAACTTTCTACCTGAATAGAGTACTCTGAATCATTTAAGTTGATTCGACATTAAATATGAAAGTGAAAGTCACTCAGCTGTGTCTGACTCTTTGCAACCCCATGGACTATACAATCCATGGAATTCTCCAGGCCAGAATACTGGAGTGGGTAGACTTTGCCTTCTCCAGGGGATCTTCCCAATCAGGGATTGAATCCAGGTCTCATGCATTGCAGGCGGTTTCTTTACCAGCTGAGCCACAAGAGGAGTTTCCCTGGTGGCTCCCAGGTGTGGTCAGTGCCCCTGACACTGTGACAGGCCACAGTTAACCCACGTCTCTGCCAGAGACTCCTGGACACTCACAGGATAGTCTGGATCAGTCTCTTGTGGGCTCACTGCTCCTTTCTCCTGGGTCCTGGTGTACACAAGGTTTTGTTTGTGCTCTCTAAGAGTCTCTGTTTCCCCAGCCCTGTGGAAGTTCTGTAATCAAATCCCACTGGCCTTCAAAGTCAAATCCATTGGGGATTCTCAGTCTTTTTTTTTGCCAAATCCTCAGGTTGGGAAGTCTGTTGTGGAGCCTAGAACTTTCACACCAATGCGAGAACTTCTTTGGTATAATTGTTCTCCAGTTTGTCTCTTGCCCACACAGCAGCTCTTCCCAGATAGTGGATGGTGATAGTGGTAAAGGACCTGCCTGCCGACACAGGAGGTGTGGGTTCAATTCCTAGACTGGGAAGATCCTCAGAAGAAGGAAATGGCAACCCAATCCAGAATTCTTGCCTGAAAAATTACATGGACAGAGTAGCCTGGCAGGCTACAGTCCATGGAGCTGCAAAGAGACACTTTTTAATATAACTTAATATAATGGAATAACTTAATAACATTGTTCAGTCATTAAGTTATGTCTGACCCTTTGCAACCCCATGGACTGCAGCATGCCAGGCTTCCCTGTCCTTCACTATCTCCTAGAGTTTGCTCAAATTCATGTCCATTGAGTTGGTGATGCTATATAACCATCTCATCCTTTGCTGCCCTTTTCTCCTTTCACTTTCAATCTTTCCCAGCATCAGGGTCTTTTCCAATGAGTTGTCTCTTCACATCAGGTGGCCCAAGTATTGGAGCTTCAGCTTCAGCATCAGTCCTTCTAATGAACATTCAGGGTTGATTTCCTTTAGCACTGACTGGTTTGATCTCCTTGCTGTCCAAGGAACTCTCAAGTCTTCTCCAATACCACAATTTGAAAGCATCAATTCTTCAGTGCTCAGCCTTCTTAATGGTCCAACTCTCAAATCCGTACCCAACTACTGGAAAAACCATAGCTTTGATTGTACAGATCTTTGTTGGCAAAGTGATGTCTTTGCTTTTTAATATGCTGTCTAGGTTTGTCAAAGTTCTCCTTCCATAAAGGAAGCGTCTTTTAATTTCATGGCTACAGTCATTGTTTGCAGTGATTTTGGAGCCCGAGGGGGGGGGGGGTAAAAAAAAACCTGTCACTGCTTCTATTTTTTCCCCTTCTATTTGCCATGAGGTGATGGGACCAGATGTCATGTTCTTAAGTTTTTTGAATGTTGAGTTTTAAGCCAGCTTTTTCACTCTCCTCTTTCACCGTCATCTAGAGGCTCTTTAGTTGCTCTTCACTTCCTGCCATTAGCATGGTATCAACTGCATATCTGAGGTTGTTGCTCTCAGTAATACACAATCCATTTCAAATTTCTTTGGTTTAGCTCGGCAATTTTTTTTTTTTACATCAAACATATATTTACAGTTTAAACACTAATCACACAGTGAACAGAACATCAAATAAATACTACCCAGGTCAAGAAATAACACTCTGCATCCTAGAAACACAATCTTCCCTGACAACATCCCCAAACCCATTCTATAAAGGCAGCCACTCTCCTGGTTTTAGTGATAAACATCCCCTTGGTTTCCTTTTATAGTCTTCCCACCATGAATGTTTTCTGAGTAACTGTTTCACACTACACATTTGCTTTTGTGACTTTATTCTTTCACTTAATATAAACTTGTGAAGGTCATCTGTATTTCTATAATTTAATTCAGATTCATTGCTGTGTGGTAGTACCTTTTACATAACACATCCCATTGTGATTTTGATGAGAATGGTACTGAGTCTAAAGATCATTTGGGAAGAATTAACATCTTTACGATATCAAGTCTTCTAATGCATGGACATGCTATTATTCTCCATCTACTTAGGCTTCTTTCATTGTCTCCAAATAGCTTTAACAATTTCTCTAAAAGGTCCCATGTATATTTTATTGGATTTATATTTCTTGTTAGCTCAAGAAATTTCTTGTTAGCATCATTTTTTGATGCTATTACTGCTTTCCCCCTATGGATAAACCCTCTTATTTTTTTAAAAAATTTAATTTTTCATTGTTTGTTACAGAAATGCAACTCATTTTGTATAATGATTTGTATCAAGCAGCTTGACTAAGTTTCTGTTATTTCAACTGCTAATCTGTATATTATTTTGAGTATCCTAGTCTAGGCACATAGTTATATGAAATCTGTGAGAAACAACATTTCTTATTTCTTTTCTTGTCTACCCATCCCCCACCCACCCATCCATCTATTTTTCGCCTCACTGCTTTTCCCAGGACTTCTGTTGTTGTTCAGTTGCTAAGTCGTTTCTGACTCTTTGCAACCCCATGGACTAGAGCACACCAGGCTTCCCTGTCCTTCACTATCTCCCAGTGTTTGCTCAAACTTCAGGCCTCTAATACAGTACTAAACAGGACTAATACAAGCAGTTACTATTTTCAGTCTCAGGAGAGACATTAAGTATAAGTTCACCATTAATATATAATTCACTATTAAACGCAATGACTGCTGCAGGTTTTATATAGAAATCTTGATAAAGCTGAAGAAGCTCTTCTTACACTTTGCTAGTTCCTTTTGTTAAAAAAAAATTTCACAGAAATCTATGTTGGATTTTATGAAATGCACTCTACTCAGCTACTGAGATATGACTTTAATTTGTTTATGTGATACAGTACACTCAATTCTGTAGTGTTAAATCAAGCCTGCATTATTGGGAATAATCTGATTTGGTTTTGACTAATTATTCTTTTTATATATTAAAGGATTTGTTTTATATATGTATATATAGCTGGTTCTATCTGTGGTGGTTCTGGTCTATAAAGTCATCACAATCACTGAACCATGCTCCTAAGGGAAACAGAAGATTATGCCTCTGATTACAATACTTTAATTATCAGATCAACATATAACTTGGATTTACATGTATTTGTTTAAAAATACCTTATTTAATATATATTACATGCATCAACACTGAACTCACAACCAACACCATTATAACTCATGCCTAAGGGAGGCATATCTAATACAGTACTTTCTCTGAAAGGCATAATACAGCCTTGTTTTTAGATATACGTTGTTTATGCTTAGGGGTCATTTAAAAAGTAAAATCAATAAAAACTGCAAAAAATGTACTCTAAATAGACTGAAAAAGGGACATTTTTATACTTGAGAATTGAACAATGAGGAAGAGCTTGCCTTGCTCAACTTCAGCTAGGAAGGTGTATGTCAGATGACTTAAATTTTTCGCCACACTGAGCATGTTCACAAATGAGACTGAAAATACCAAGGGTACTGATCTTGGAATTAAATTTTATTGATTAGGTGAATTTGCAGATATGGAATTTTTGAATAATGAAGATAAACAGTGTACACACACACACACATATATATTTGCATCTATGTTCATAAGTGACACCAGACTATAATTTTCCACTCTTGTACTATCAAGAGTTTTCATGCAAAGTTTATGCTAGACTCTTAAGGTGAGTGCAGGAGTATTCTTTTCATTCTATTTTTAAGAGTATGTGTAAGAATAGATTTCATTTTCCCTTTAATGCTTATCAGAATTTGCTGGTAAAGCCATTTAGGCCTAGAGTCTTATTTATGAAAAGATTTTTAACCACTAATTTAATTTCTTTATTATTAACATCCACAAAGTTATTCAGTATCCTTCTACTATCTTTTAATGTCTTCAGTATGTATTGCTATATTCACCCTTTTTAATATGGAAATTGGTTATTTGTGACTTTTGTTTTTTGGGATGTACCTCACCCAGAGATTTCTAATTTTAATGGTCATCATAAAATTCCAGGTTTTATATTTGTTGACTTTTTCTACCGTCCTGCTGTTTACTTTTTTCACTTTTTTTGTGGGGAAGGAGCTTATTTGCTGAATTATCTTTGACTTTTTCTTTTTAATTCTTTAAAAATAATTGTATTTATTTATTCACCTTTGGCTGTGCTGGGTCTTCACTGCTTTGCAGGTTTTTCTCTAGTTGCAGTGAGCAAGGGATCCTCTCTGGTGGTAGTGTGCAGGATTCTCACAGTGGTGGCTTCAGCGCCACCACAGAGCATGGACTCTGTGGTTGTGTTGCAGCTCTTGGGGTATAGAGCACAGGCTCAACAGTTGTGGCTCATGAGCTTAGTTACTCTGTGGCATGTGGGATCTTCCCAGACCAGGGATCGGACCCGTGTCTCCTGCACTGGCAGGAAGATTCTCTACCACTGAGCCATCAGGGAAGCCCATCTTTAACTTCTTGAGACAGACTCTTAATTCATTAGTTTTCAGTTTTTCTTTATACTATAGCATTTAAGCTATAAATTTTCCTTTAAGTGATGCTATAGCTATACCCCAAAGTTTTAATAAAAAGCATTTTTGTGACATTTTTGGACAAAAATTCTTCACAAAAAATATTATTTAGTTGAAAATATTTTTTACTTTTTATTATAATTTTTCAGCTCATGGGTTTTTTGGGGAAGGTTATTTACTAATTTCTAAACCTTTGGGTACTTTCTAATTCCCATTTGGTACCAATTTCTTGCTTAACAGCATTGTCTGTATAATTCAACCCTTTGAGTCTTACTGACATTTGTCTTTTAAATTTTTATAAATTAATAACATTTAAAATATTTACTATAATTTTTAAATAACATTTTTGGTAAATGTTATCTGTACAGTATAGTTGAAATGAATTATTTTGTAGTTTTGGGGTACACTATTTTACATATGAGCCACTCTGGTGGCCTCAGAGGTTAAAGCGTCTGCCTGCAATGTAGGAGACCTAGATTTGATCCCTGGGTTGGGAAGATCCCTGGAGAAGGAAATGGCAATCCACTCCAGGACTGTTGCCTGGAAAATCCCATGGACAGAGGAGCCTGGTAGGCTACAGCCCATGGGGTAGCAAAGAGTCGGACACGACTGAGCGACTTCACTATTTATTAGTAAATTCTCAAACTTAGCATGCATGCAGAGCTTAGAGTTTTTGTCACTTAGACTGGAATGGAAAGCATTTTCTTCAGAGCAGGGGTGTTCAATAACATTTCAGAGAAAGAATCAATATATGGGGCTGTTTAAGGCAGGCCAAGGGAAGGAACTGATTGGAAACAGGATTCATTCCCTGGGCCTGGTTTAACCTGCAAGTGAGCCAGGTGCCTCAGGCCAGAGGGGAGTACATGGTGGCCTCAGAGGTTAAAGCGTCTGCCTGCAATGCAGGAGACCTGGGTTTGATCCCTGGGTTGGGAAGATGCCCTGGAGAAGTAAATGGTAACCCACTCCAGTATTCTTGCACAGAGAATCCCATGGACGGAGCAGCCTGGTGAGCTACAGTCCATGGGGTCGCAAAGAGTCAGACATGACTGAGCGACTTCAATTACCTATTCTACATAGGGCTGTTAGGTTGTTAACTATGTTGTTCAAATTTCTACTGTGAATGTCTGCTCTCTGTTATTGAGAAGATCTCAAATTTTTTTTAAAGAAGCAGAAAAATATCTCTATACATTGATAAAATAGCACCACCTTCAAACTGTTGTATAAAGATTAAATGAGTTAACTACACACTATACATAAGGACAAGGAGTAAAGAAGTAATAATTACCAAAAGTTCAGTATAGTTTTTTAAAAAAAAGGCTCTGGAAAAAGATAACAGAACTCTATTTTTACTGGTGCTTTACTACCAAGTGACCTTAGAAATTTTACTTACCCATTTTGTGTCTGTTTCCTCATATGTAAAATGAAAGGCCATTCTAATTCTATAATTTTAGATCAGTTCTTGATAGAATAAAATATTACCTTCTTACTTATTTGAAATGCCCCAAACAATAACGCTGAAGAAGCTGAAATTGAACGGTTTTATCAAGACCTACAAGACCTTTTAGAACTAACACCGAAAAAAGATATCCTTTTCATTATAGGGGACTGGAATGCAAAAGTAGGAAGTCAAGAAACACCTGGAGTAACAGGCAAATTTGGCCTTGGAATGTGGAATGAAGCAGGGCAAAGACTAATAGAGTTTTGCCAAGAAAATGCACTGGTCATAGCAAACACCCTCTTTCAACAACACAAGAGAAGACTCTACACATGGACATCACCAGATGGTCAACACCGAAATCAGACTGAATATATTCTATGCAGCCAAAGATGGAGAAGCTCTATGCATTCAACAAAAACAAGACCAGGAGCTGACTGTGGCTCAGATCATGAACTCCTTATTATCGAATTCAGACTCAAATTGAAGAAAGCAGGGAAAACTGCTAGACCATTCAGGTATGGCCTAAATCAAATCCCTTATGATTATACACTGGAAGTGAGAAATAGGTTTAAGGGCCTAGATCTGATGATAAGAGTGCCTGATGAACTATGGAATGAGGTTCGTGACATTGTACAGGAGACAGGGATCAAGACCATCACCATGGAGAAGAAATGCAAAAAAGCAAAATGGCTGTCTGGGGAGGCCTTACAAATAGCTGTGAAAAGAAGAGAAGCGAAAAGCCAAGGAGAAAAGGAAAGATATAAGCATCTGAATGCAGAGTTCCAGAGAATAGCAAGAAGAGATAAGAAAGCCTTCTTCAGTGATCAATGCAAAGAAATAGAGGAAAAGAACAGAATGGGGAAGATTAGAGATCTCTTCAAGAAAATTAGAGATACCAAGGGAACATTTCATGCAATGATGGGCTCAATAAAGGACAGAAATGGTCTGGACTCCCTAAGAGAAGCAGAAGATATTAAGAAGAGGTGGCAAGAATACACGGAAGAACTGTTCAAAAATGATCTTCACAACCTGGATAATCATGATGATGTGATCTCTAATCTAGAGCCAGACATCTTGGAATGTGAAGTCAAGTGGGCCTTAGAAAGCATCACTATGAACAAAGCTAGTGGAGTTGACGGAATTCCAGTTGAGCTGTTTCAAATCCTGAAAGATGATGCTGTGAAAGTGCTGCACTCAATATGCCAGCAAGTTTGGAAAACTCAGCAGTGGCCACAGGACTCGAAAAGGTCAGTTTTCATTCCTATTCCAAAGAAAGGAAATGCTAAAGAATGCTCAAACTACCACACAATTGCACTCATCTCCCACACTAGTAAAGTAATGCTCAAAATTCTCCAAGCCAGGCTTCAGCAATATGTGAACCGCGAACTCCCTGATGTTCAAGCTGGTTTTAGAAAAGGCAGAGGAACCAGAGATCAAATTGTCAGCATCTGCTGGATCATTGAAAAAGCAAGAGAGTTCCAGAAAAATATCTATTTCTGCTGTATTGACTATGCCAACGCCTTTGACTGTGTGGATCACAATAAACTGTGGAAAATTCTCAAAGAGATGGGAATACCAGACCACCTAACCTGCCTCTTGAAAAATCTGTATGCAGGTCAGGAAGCAACAGTTAGAACTGGACATGGAACAACAGACTGGTTCCAAATAGGAAAAGGAGTGTGTCAAGGCTCTATACTGTCACCCTGCTTATTTAACTTCTATGCAGAGTTCATCATGAGAAATGCTGGACTGGAAGAAACACAAGCTGGAATCAAGATTGCCGGGAGAAATATCAGTAACCTCAGATATGCAGATGACACCACCCTTATGGCAGAAAGTGAAGAAGAAGCTAAAAAGCCGCCTGATGAAAGTGAAAGAGGAAAGCGAAAAAGTTGGCTTAAAGCTCAACATTCAGAAAATGAAGATCATGGCATCCGGTCCCATCACTTCATGGGAAATAGATGGGGAAACAGTGGAAACAGTGTCAGGTTTTATTATTTTGGGCTCCAAAATCACTGCAGATGGTGATTGCAGCCATGAAATTAAAAGACGCTTATTCCTTGGAAGAAAAGTTATGATCAACCTAGATAGTATATTCAAAAGTAGAGACATTACTTTGGCCGACTAAGGTCCGTCTAGTCAAGGCTATGGTTTTTCCAGTGGTCATGTATGGATGTGAGAGTTGGACTGTGAAGAAGGCTGAGTGCCGAAGAATTGATGCTTTTGAACTGTGGTGTTGGAGAAGACTCTTGAGAGTCCCTTGGACTGCAAGGAGATACAACCAGTCCATTCTGAAGGAGATCAACCCTGAATATTCACTGGAAGGACTGATGCTGAAGCCGAAGCTCCAGTACTTTGGCCACCTCATGCGAAGAGTTGACTCATTGGAAAAGACTCTGATGCTGGGAGGGATTAGGGGCAGGAGGAGAAGGGGACGACAGAGGATGAGAGGGCTGGATGGCATCACAGACTCGATGGACGTCAGTCTGGGTGAACTCCGGGAGATGGTGATGAACAGGGAGGCCTGGCGTGCTGCGATTCATGGGGTCGCAAAGAGTTGGACACAACTGAGTGACTGAACTGAAGTGAACTGAAGACTTAAAAATACTACTATCTAGTGAATTCTCTTGAGGTCTAAATTTCATGAAAATCTATTCTGTCAGATTGTTAATGGACATCTAAGAGCAGCAAAGCTCTAAGGGGCACTTTTTTCGATGTGTCATATATAGGATAAAAACTGTCATAATTACGGCACTCTGTCAGATACAATTCTAATGAACCAAAGTCTTTCACTGGAGGTAGAATGGAAAGGGACTCTTGTCACTTAGGATACCTCTGCTTGAGACTCTCTACCAGCAGTTCTTAATTTTTTGGGTAATATACTTCTTTGAGTATCTGATTAAATTTATGGCCATTTCCCCCTAGAAAACAATACATATATGATACACAAGTCACACTTTTCAGGGTGGTTCACAGACTCTGCTTGGATTATCTTGAGTTTCCATATTTATGCAGTGATGATGAAGACAAAGTTTTATAGAATCACTGTCTTGGTCTGGTACATTTTAGTGGCAAGGAACAGAAAACCACCTAAACTAGCTTAAGTAAAAGGCAAATTTATCTTAAATATGAAAAGATGCCTCACGGAATTCAACTTTAAGAAGCACAGTTGGTCTTCATGGGAACAGAAAAGGTATCAAGGAGATACTTTTTTGTCTCCTCTTTCTTTCCAGAAAACTGCCTTAGTTGCCTACAAAAAATTTCCTGACACTGATGATTAAAATAGACATGGTTCTGTTAGGTTAGAATAGGAAACAGGAGTCCAGGATGGTGGTGGCTAAAAGACAACGAAGGGAAAAGCCCGCGAAAATAGAACAAAGAGGACTGGAGAGAGGACCCGAGGGAGAACAAACAGCTTCCTGGCTAGCCCAATTTACATAGGGCAGGCCCAGGGGGAGGGAAAAACACGTAAAAAGAGGAGCCGAAGGGCCAGGGCTCCCTCCTTTCTTCAAGTCTTTTGGTTGGCATGCCCTCACGCCTCTAGGATGTATTTTCCTGCTATTTTCTAAATAAAATTGAGCTGTAACATGGAGTTGTAACACTGATCTAAGAGTTACAACAAGGTCTGTTCGAGGCCTGAGAGCTATAACACGGTCTGTCCAAGACCTGAGAGCTATAACATGGTCTGTCTGAGAGCTATGACATGCCGAGGGCTCGAACGTCCGTCACTTCAAATTTTTGCTGAGACAAGACAGAACCGAGGCGAATATACTTGCCTGACAGTTCTGTACCCGTGAACTACACTATTAAAGTATAACTATTTTTCATTTCAGTTTAGAGTACTTAGTATTTATATACACAGTCAGGATATGGGTTAGATTAATAAATAGCATCTGTGAACGCCTCTCTGAGTTTAGCATTCTTTGTTAGAATATGCTCTTTAAATTCCCTTCCAAGACACCTATGACTCAGATAGCCTTTCTCAGGTTATACTTTTCATGCTTTCTCTCTCTTTCCATTGAAACCTAGGACTTATTACAGCTATATCACTTTCTACTGAAACATCTCTCTGAAAATAAACATCAAATTCAACCACAATATACAATTTGCCACCATTAAGAATGTTGAAAAGAAATGTGATGTAGGCTCTGTAACTTCATTAAACAGTTGTAATCAATTTTGTGGTCTACGGCAGCACTGCTGGAACGTGTTAGTGTTCTCTGGAGACTACTCTGAGGCATTTCAACACATTTTTCTAAATGTGCACTAGGCTGTAAGAAAGCAAGCCTTTTTTAGACACGCCAAATGTGATTCCAAAGAGAATGAGGAAAAACAAAGTGATTATGCCTTATGAGAAACAAAACAGAAAGAAATGGCTGAATTTACTAATGTTGGTAAGATAAATATTTAGAAGATATTAGTTTTTCTGACCAGGAAAATCTATAGAACAGATCAACAGTCTGATCAGTCAGGAAACAACTAGTTTTCTACAGGACAGCTAATTGAAATACAGTTAAGACTGGTTTCTAATTTCAATATATAGGAATCCTCTTCATTTACATTCTGTAAAGTGATAAAACATACTGATTAAAAGACAAAGTTTGGTTAGAAAGTTTGTTATGGTTTCTCTACATTTTATTGCCTCTTTCAAATGTTCATTTACATTCCTCAGTAAATTTTCACTTTGCTTTAGATAGATTTATGCAGAGAACCTTAAAACTGTATTATTTGGAAACATTTTAAAATTTAAGAATTCAGTCTTCAACTTCACTTAGTTTCTCAAAAGTGTTAAGTAAGAATCTTGCACGTAAAAATGTATAGGCTATTCATATGATAACTTTCTATTTAAATTTCTTTCCTATGTTGATTTTTACTCAATACTGCCTTTGTTCTCTTTTCTAAATCAGTTATATTAAAAGACTGTATTTCTTTACTCCTGTCTACCTAGGCTGTTCAAATGGTAACTTTCTATTTAAATTTCCTATGTTGAGTTTTACTTAACATTGCTTTTGTTCTCTTTTTCAAAATAGTTAAGTAAAAGATCACATTTTTTTATTCCCTCCCCCTCAATTCCCATCTTGTTGGTTAAGGAGCTTAATAAGGAAAATACTGGATTTTATTTCCTACAAAATTTTCTGTCTGGCATGCTGCCAGTGTCAACAACAGAATCTTGAACACCTCAAGACACTTTAAGAGGGAGCTATAAACTCTAAGTAAAATGTTTTGCTTGTTACATAAGAAAATCTGGCAATATTTACCCAAGTATACAGTTTTAAGCAGGTTTTCAAAGTGCTCTCTTCAAAGCCATCAGTGTTTCCAGAGTCCATTCAAGGGCCAGCAAAGACAGACGTGGGAGATACTGGGTGGTGACTGAAGAATCAAAGCTACTCCATTTTGTAAGATTCCGGGAAAAGAGCCTTTGGAAATCCCCTGACCTCACCCCACCAGCTGCGAACCAATCAGAACCCTTGGCCAGCCCCGGAAATTCAAGTCAAGCCCGGGAAAGGAGAACCAATCAGAACTCAACACCTAACCCTTCACCAGAAGGTGACCAATCAGACCCGGAGACTCCCGTTTTTTGAATTTTTCGCGCCGATAATACCCTATATAAGCAATGTAACCCAGCGCTCAGGGCTCCTCCCTATAGCTGCTGCGTCGGTATCGGTGGGAGCCCCAGCTCGAGCTTGGTAATAAAAACTCTCTTGCTTTTGCATCGGATATTGGCTCCCTGGTGGTCACTGGGAGATTTCGTGACTTGGGCATAATATTTGGGGGCTCGTCCAGGATCTCCCACCGGCTCCACGGGAAGACCGATCCGGAGAGTCATCTGCAGCCGGTAAGCTTTTTTCTGTCTTTCTTTTCACTCCTGGTAGGGCCTGGTATCTGAGACCGGTATATGACTCAGGTGGACGCACCGGAGAGTCACCGGTGGGGGTCGTTGGGAGACGTCCCCGACCCCGGCGTGGGGGGATGGAGTGCCCCTGTTCTCTGTAGACGACAGCGGGTGTATTTCTCCTGTCTCTCTTTCTGTTTGTGTGGCTGTTCGTATTGTCTGTGTTAATCTACCAACATCTGACTGATCCAGGGACGATGGGGCAACACCATTCTAGCCCCACACCTCTATCCTTGGTTACCGATAATTTTAAGGAGGTCAAGATGCGCGCTCATGACCTCAGTGTAGAAATTAAAAGGAATAAATTAATCACTTTTTGCAGCTCAGAATGGCCAACCTTCCATGTAGGCTGGCCCTCAGAAGGCACCTCTGACTTGGGAACTGTACACAGAGTCCGAGATATCATCTTCTGACCGAGACACCCTGACCAAGTTCCCTTTGTCAGCACTTGTGTCTCCTCGGACAATTCATTTCCGAGTGTTAGACAAGAGCCCAGTTTCGGGCCCTGGAAGGGGTCCCTCTTCCTGCAACAAATGGCGACTCTGGCGGGGACTCTTCTTCACTGAGACTGACATCCTGACCACTCGGGGTACTCAGGGGCCAGCTTGCCTGCCAATGGACCAGACCCAGCGGCCGCCAACTGGGACCCTTTTGTCCCTGGTCTCCTCCTGACGCGGACAACTGGCCAGAGTGCCCCGACCGGTAAGGAACCAGAGACTTTATTGATCTCTCTTCCCTTCCCTCTCTGTCTCCTCTCCTTAACCCTTCCAATCCTTCCCTGTTTTTCTAGTCCCCCGGTCTTGGATGCAGGAATCTGGTCGAAGGGCCCTCAGCCTGAGCTGAGGATTGGAGACTGATCACCTCCTCTTGGCAGAGAACTCGAATTCTGGTTCTAATTTCTGGTAGGGCCGAGTTCCAGTCCTCCCTTCTCTGAAGGCCCAGGGAAAAGTCCCGTAACGCCTGGGTATCTGTAGGTGGCAGGAGACGTCTGTAAGGCCACCCCTTTTGCCCCCCCTCTCCTGCCTCCTCTCCCTTCTTTTTCAACCTGGCTTCCTTTCCTTCCTCGAAATCTTTGATGTTAGTACTTGGATCTGAAGTTCTGTGTCTCTATAGGAGGTTTTCTGAGAAACTGTATTTTTGTATTTAATGGCTTCTCTGGTGGAGCCGAGGTTAAAGCGTCTGCCTGCAATATGGGAGACCTGGGTTTGATCCCTGGGTTGAAAAGATCCCCTGGAAAAGGAAATTTTGCTTTGTCTGGCAACCATGTGGTTTAGACCTGCCGCCATTTTGTTAAAACTTGATTTTCTTTCTCTGTGCCTTGAGACCAGGGCTCTCAGGAACACTTATCTAGACCATCTCTAACTTCTGACACTGAGGGAAAAAAAAGACTTAAAGCTAGATCTTACACTGTGTCTGTCTAAATATGTCTTGGTAATATTTTTGTATGTGATCTCTATTTATTCGGCTTAAAAAAAGGTAAGCGCTTACAAATCAAGTAATTCTAAATTAAACAATAAATTCCAGGTTTATGTAACTGGGAAATATTCAGTGTTAAATACCTGATATTAATGTTTGTTTGTTGACCTATTTAATATAGACATGTCTTAGAGTACTTAACGTTAAGTAAAATATTTTCATTGTACCTGGGTTTAATATGAGTTAAATATTATATCTGTTACAAGTTTGTCAACAAGAAAATTACCTCAAGTAAGAAAAACTTTGAAAAAAATGTAAATGAGATATGAGCATTTAGATAAACTCTATTAAAAATAATTATGCTTTAGGAATGTCTGTCTAAAATAGTCTGTCCAAATTGGGGTAACTTAAATTGGGTTGTGCTAAACTAAGTGATGGAAGTTCACTGACTAGCTAGCTCATTTCCAAATAGAGTAAAGTTTTGAAACATTTATTATTGAACATTAGTTTCCTCTTACAAAGAAGCTAAAGAAATTTGGGACTGTTAATGACTAAAAATAAGCTGGCGCAAAAACCTGAATTTGGCTTTTCTCTCTGTTAGAAGGATACACTTTCTTTAGATGTTGAACTGCATTTGACAATAGATTTAAGTTCATTTGCTTCTTAAATGGTCTGTTCTGTATTTGCTTCTGAAATCCCATATTGTTACTTTGGCTGAGTGAATAGCTATTGTTTTACAGTGACCTACAGTCCCATCTGACTGACTGCTCAAAACCTTTCTGATATTTGTTGACAAAACTTCCTAAATCATTCTATGAAGCACTTTTGGCTTCTAGCTAACTTTGGGGTGCTTCAGAGGGCCCCTGAAGCATCCCGAAGAGATATTAAACTGCGTTTATTTGGTTGGTTAAATTACATTAAAAAAAGATTATCAAATGAGTAATAAATCTGCTTATATTATAATGTCGGGTAAAGTTACTAATACAGATATCCTAAAAATTATATGGAGTTTTTAACATTCTGATGGGTATTTTAATGGAAAACCTGATGACTTCACAAAAGTTAGCAAAAGGACTAAATGAACCAGTGAATATGCTTATAACTTTTATGGTTTCTATCTGAAAAATTATGGGGTTAAATCTTATGTTTTCAGGGAGTAGCGGAAATCTTCCTCTCAAACTAATTATGACAATACTTTGGTAAAATTAAACATTATAAACAAAACAATTATATTTTCTATCTGACTCCTCCAAAAATTAAAAGTTCTTAGGTTTCCAGTAAGTTTATCAAATGAGTTAGAAAGGTTTTCTAATGGATACAAAATCTCAGGAAATTTTTGAGACCTTAAAAAGGGAAAAATTGACCTAGATTTGTTATGCAAAATCTGTGATAAGCCTTTGGTGTGAGTTTCCCAGCCCTGTTTTATTTTAAAAGTTCAATCTGAGACTCTATAAATGTTCCAGCAAAATAAAAAGCCTATAATCAATTATGGTTATAAAAATCAGACCAAAATCAGTGAAAACAGACCTATTTTGCAAACAAACTAGCCTTAATTTGGTTATATTTAATAAAAATAAGGGTAACTTTAAAGAAAAAAAGATATTTTGAAATGTTAAATACCAGTTTGTTAATGGAGGTCTGCATCTAGTAAGACTCATCTCTTAGATAGTTCTTTGCTGTTATATAATGTTAATGTAAAATTTAATTTAATTCTTGAAGAACACCCTAAGTTTGTTTCTGAAGCTTATCTCAGTAATCTATCTTTGGATGAAGATCAGATGCCTCATGACCTGCAACCAGGACTGGAAAAAGACATAATTTAAGGGACTGTCATCTCCAACATGGATGGAAGGACTTTTTTTATCAGGAGAAACTACACTACACCAGGATGAGAAGACGACGACATCAGAGGTAGACAGCTTCCCCAAGATGCTGGACCTGATTCGTATGATCATTTATGTTTTCTTGACTTCTTAGACCTTTGCATATAAGTCAAACGCTTTTCTATCATAGGCCTGCTCCTATGCTAGTTTCAAAATCAATCCAATTGTTGGGTTTGTGGCCAGTAACCTGTGTCTAGTTCTGGGTTACCTTGGTAAATTTCTCTATTACCAGACTCTAACTGGTTGGCCCTGAGAAAATTTACTTAAAAAATTAAATCATACTAAAGATAATCAGTCTAGTGACACTAGAAAACTGGGCTATGTTCCTTATAGATGGTGCCAATATATAATTTCCCTGGAAGATAAAGATTCTACAGGGCAGACTAAGTCAGATAACCTGAAGATATACTGGGCTACATCTAATGGAAGTTCTTAACATAAGTATTACTTGTGACTTTACTAATACTGCTGGCTATGTTACTTATATTTCACCTGTTTTACAAAATTGCTGTTTCTTACACTGTATGTGTGTGAGGCCTCTAATAAAATAATATATAGTCCCATATGAGAGCAGTGATGGTAACAGTGTAACTCTAGATATGGCAAGAAGCAACAAGAGGGAATATTCCCCTGGACCAAAAAGCTAGTAAGACAGGTGGTCCAGAGAATTTTAGATACTGTTTTATGGCCTAGTCCAGTAACAGCACATTGAGTGGCCTGTCTACCTGAGAATGGACACTCTCAGCACCATGGGATAAAGTGGTCATGAACTGCCCCCCTCATAATCATGATCAAGTTTATGAGCAAAAAGGGGCTCTGCCAACTGAAGACTGACCCTCGCCATCTGCATCTACAAAGATTAAATCATGGCCGCTGCAACTGCTGACTTTCAACGCCCCTGAAAGGAGTTCAGGGTGAAAATCAGGAATGAGGCACTCTGTGCTCTGGGAAAAACTGGCAGAACAGGCCTTCAGATAGTTAGATCTTTTCAGGAAAAGATTTTATGAGTCCCAATTCTTGCGTCTTCTCATACCTAGAGAAACACTGACGTCATTAACAGTGAAATCTGCTTTGGCTACTAAGGAAAAGTTTACAATTAAAAGTCAAAATAGAGTAGCTATGGTTCAGATATCCTGGGAAATAACTAGGTGATACTATGGGTGTACTTTCAGATTAGACCTTGTATTGCTAAACACTTCAGTTTTCTGAGTCGTGTCAGGCTTGGATACCACCATTTTCAAAACAATGTCTGCTGAAAGCTAGTAACCTTACTTTTTATAAAACTAGGCAACTGGCTACATGGCTACAAGTTTCCCGGAAGTGCCAGGTCCAGACTGGGTTTAAGATTTTAATCATACAAGACTCAGATCTAAAACTTGGAACTCAAATACTTCCAATTCAGTGTCTATACTCCAAGCTGGGGCAGTCCTATGCCCCATTTTGACATGAAGTTATCACAGTCATAGTTGCCTAGTTCCCTAAAATTAAAACTGAGCAGGACTCTGTGGGGCTCTGGAGTGCAGATCTGTTCTGTGTTCTCCATTTCTTATCTGTAGGATATAGACTTTGTTCAGCCTCCTTGGCCTTCGCCAAATTCCAAAGCCTGGATTCAAACAATTGCTAATCAGGGAAGGGAGGGTCTACAAAAACAGAAACAATCAAAGGTTGGTACAGCCTCCAGACAGAGTCCTGGTTCCTACTCAAAAAAATATGCATAACAATGTCTTTGAGCCCCCATTCAGGTGGAAGATGGTAACTTCAGACTGAACACAAGATTCCTGGAGCACAGCTCTGTTGCCTCACCACCAGCCCATCAGAAGGGGTCACAAAGCCTGCAACCCTCACCCCAAATGTTGCCTTCTGTTTCCGGGGCCCAGAGATGACCATCCTGTTAGGTCTCCTGTTTGGCCCTTGTCTATTTCATCTCTGAGAGGGGCCAACTAAATTGATGTTACTACAAGGGTAGAAGCTGGTTTCAGATGTGGAAAACCCCAACTTAGATCAGGTAGAGAGAGACTTCTGCTCTATTAGGCAGGCCTACGCCCATGCACAGCAGGAAGAAGTTACAGAAGAAAGAGACCTCCGCCCCAATTCCCAAAAAGAATCTTGAGTATGAAGTCTCTCAGAAGGCCTATGTGCTGCGTTAGGGGAAGAACGTTGTTTTTATGTGAATCACTCAGGGGTAGTCAAGGAGTCCCTGGCCAAGATAAAAAAAGGGCTGAGTAAAAAAAAAAAAAAAAAAGAAAAATGTCTCAAAATTGGTTTAAATCCTGGTTCAACTCATCCCCCTGGTTCACAACTCTCATACCCTCCTTGGTGGGGCCCCTGATTATCTTGTTACTACTACTCACCCTCAGGCCATGCTTACTAAACTAACTAGTGGCCTTCATTAAAAACTGCATCAACACGGTGCAGCTCATGATACTCAGATCCCAATATGCGGCCCTACCAACGGTCCCCTTAGCAGGAGAGAATATAGAGCTGACCTCAGACCCATGATTGGGTCTGTCCTGGATCCTAGAGAAGGGGGGAATGAAGAATCAAAGCTACTCCATTTTGTAAGGTTCCGGGAAAAGAGCCTTTGGAAATCCCCTGACCTCACCCCACCACCTGTGAACCAATCAGAACCCCTGGCCAGCCCGGGAAATTCGAGTCAAGCCCGGGAAAGGAGAACCAATCAGAACTCAACACCTAACCCTTCACCAGAAGGTGACCAATCAGACCCGGAGACTCCCGTTTTTTGAATTTTTCACACGATAATACCCTATATAAGCAATATAACCCAGAGCTCAGGGCTCCTCCCTATAGCTGCTGCGTCGGTATCGGTGGGAGCCCCAGCTCGAGTAAAAACTTGGTAGTAAAAACTCTCTTGCTTTTGCATCGGATATTGGCTCCCTGGTGGTCATTGGGAGATTTTGCGACTTGGGCATAACAGTGACGACTGCTATACCTTTTGCCTGCACCACAAAGTGTCCTCTGAAGAAAATAGTCTATGGCTAAAATGCTGAAATCAATAATCCAGGCCTTGCTTATTACCCTACTGGTTTGATATAGAGGAATGGGAAATTAGATTTCCATACAGTATCTTCTTCAGGAGAAAGAAAAGAAGAAAATGCACTATTGAGAGTTAGTATGTAAAATAGCACTGTCACTCTGAATTCATGACAATCATATATATGAGAAATTTTTTCGCAATCCAACTTTTAGGGGTGATAGATAACAAATAAGTGGGTAAAATTTATTACTAGATACCCTGGATCACATTAAAAATCATTTAGTTCCACCCATCTTCCTGTCTTAATCATTTCTTCAAGGAAAAGCAAAAAAATTGTTAGACAGAAAACTTTTGATTCTGATTGATGGTGTGGTTTATTATCATTTATTAATATTTAGAGAATACCCAAAGCCAGGATTGAACCTGGGTCTCCCACTTTGCAAGCAAATTCTTTACAATCTAAGCTACCAGGGAAGTCCAGCATTTAGCAACTTGCTCTTAGCATTTCATATAGTCTGTTTCATTTCTATATGTATCGTAAATCCTTGAAATGATTCTTAAACATTACTGATTTTGATGGCATATGTAAAACCAGACAATAGCTTCTTCACATTAGGTAGTAAAGAACAAAAAAAATGTACTAGAAGGAGATTAAGTGTGTGTGTAAAGGTTGTTTATAGGCTAAACAATCTGCACTATGTAGATGAAGTCAGGCTTTAATAAAGAAAAGTGTTAGCTCAGGGAGTTAATGATTTATATCTGAAGGGACAGTTTTTCCCAAAGTGCATTTCACAAAATAGTCTCAGAAGATGCTTTTCTGTCGATAGGTCAAATGAAAACATAGTCTCTTTTTTGAAGAGCTACAGGCATGTAACCATATAATAGCTCTCTAATTAAAAAACTCAGCTTTAATGTCCAAATTTACTTTGTTGACAAACCCGTTTTTAAATTATGTCCTACTCATTTTACAGAATTTCTTGGGAAAACAAAACTTTGAGACTGGAGATAAGGAATGCATAAGAAAGGCATGGATATCTAGTTTTTAAGCAAAACATATGAAAAAAACTGAAAGGATAACCCAGAAAATCCATATACAGAGATCACAGCAGGCTTATGAAGAAGTAAGTGGAAAGATCTCAGCCATGGCTTCACATGAATGCTTAGATTGCTGCCCTTATTGACAACATTTTTTGTGTTGCCATCATGGTGATCACTGTCATCATATAACAATGGCCACTATATCAGTAATGTAAAATTATTATGCTAAGTCGTTTCAGTCGTGTCCGACTCTGTGCAGCCCCATAGACGGCAGCCCACTAGGCTCCTCTATCCCTGGGATTCTCCAGGCAAGAGTACTGGAGTGGGTTGCCACTGCCTTCTCCGAAAATTCTTATGAGTAGGTACTATTACTCTCATTTTACAGATGAGGGGAATGAGGCTTAGAAAAGTTAAATACATATTGAAGGTCATTTGCTAGTTAAGTGATTTCAGATGGAATTAAAATCTGATATGTAGTCTGAGTTTTTAACAATTATGCCCACTATGTCTCCCACAGAAGGAAGTACCAGTGTGGATACAACTTAACAGTTGTCCATGCATAAAATAAACATGCTATGGAAATATTTACTATAATCGTAGGTCCGCATTCTAAAAACAAGCTAATCATATGTATTAGTTTTCTATTATTTTGTAATAAACTACCACAAAGTTAATTTAAAAATACAACCTAATTTTGTAGAAGTTCAGGCATTCTTGGCTGGTACTCTGCTCTGGGTGTGATAAAGCTGAAATTAAGGTTTCAGCAGAACTAGGCTCTTATTTAAGAGTTTTGTGAGGGGAGAATCCAGTTCTAGGCTTATTCAGGTTGTTGGCAGAAACTAGTTCCATGTGGATGCAGGACTGTTTTTTTGCTGACTGGTCAGCTTCTAGAGGCTACCTGTACACCATGGCTCATGGCCCACCCCATTTTCAATGCCAACAATAGCACATTTATTCTTATGCTTCAAATCCTCCTGAGACACTCTGTCCCTCTTCTCTTATGTTGCATTTGGAAAAAGTTATTTGTTTTTAAGGGCTCATGTAATTAGATTAGACCCAGCCAGATAATCTTGTCTTGGTCAATTGATCCGTAACATTACCAGAAAAAAGACAGATATGGAGAGGGATTTTTGCCTCCTTCAGACCACTTTTAGACTCAAGGTGCAACATCTTGCAGATTTTAGACCTGCCAACCCCTACAATCATGTGAGCCAATTCCTTAAAATACATCTGTCTGTCTCTCTATATACACTCCCAAACACTGTATTAGTTCTATTCCTCTGGAGAACACTAGTACACACTTCCCAATAGAATCCTATGTATCTGGTGGTCAAGATTCCTATTTTCATGTAGGGCTACCCTACATGAAATGATGAAGAGATGAGAAGGAGTTTCAAAACACAGAGAAATACCACTGGCATATCCCTACTAACTGTTCCCTAGCAGCATACCACAACATACTGAATTTCCTTGCTCCCACATAAGTCAACAGATAGACTGAATTATTGGTCTTAATCAAACTAAACCTCATGAAAGAGAAGCTTATCAAGGTTCCTGGCAAAGAAACCCAAAGGTTTAAGATACTCTAAAAATGCGAATGCAAGGGAGTTAGAAACAACACAACACAACAGATCTGACACTTCTATTTCTAGTAAAAACATTTTCAGCTAGATTGAAGCAAAAAAAAATTACTAAATCAGATCTGGCAAGATTAGAAAAATTCAAAATTATAAATAAAGTTAATTGAAATGCAGATTTATATTCACTCATGACCTTGTCCTAAGTGATTAACCTACATTTTTTAACCACTCAAAATTTTATGCCTGGGCACGATTCTTTAAAGGCAAGGGTCTAGTGCTTGAGTGAGAATATACTTTATATGTAATAGGAATCTTAAGAGTTACTATACTCTTACCTGTCTTCTTAAAAATGACTTAATACCTTTTCTTGACATGAGAGATATTCATCATGACTGTTCATCATTTTTACAGATATATAGGACTATTCCTACAAAAAAAATTGCCTGTTTCTAGAATTATTTGTTTTCCTCTAAGATAGTTGTCTTTTCTCTCAGTGTCACATTTTGTTATTATGTAACAGACTCTTCTGTTTTCTTAAGGTTTCTAATCTACTATGCTTTGAAAAATTCTCCCCTTTATTTCCTCTTTTTCATTTTTGTGTATGAAGGCCTCCTTCCATGGCAATTACTTGAACTGATCTCATCTTTGTTCAGAGTGGTTAAACTCAAGTGGGTTAAAACTAGATACATTGTCTTTTATTAACCAGGGTAAGAAGCCAAAGAATAGATAGAGATATCAGATTCTCACCGTTTTCCTCAAGATATAAAGTATCCCACACAATCCCTCCACCACCTGAGCCCCCCTTTCTAAAGCCTTTTCTTAGTCTGCTTCTAACATTTTAATCCTTTGTTTTTCTTATTAAGAGCACCCATAATGTTGTATTTATCCTTTTAGATACTGTGGGCCAACATCAAAGTACTCAATAGTACACAGAACTGAAAAGATATTGTAGGGAAAACAAGAAAATAAAGGAAACAAAGTACTACTAATTTCCCGATTCTAACCTCAATGAAGTTTTCTTTGTTCTAAAATCACAGTTAACTTAATCATGAGATTGGCACTATATGGGGTTTTGGTTAAAATTCATTTTATGGTCTCTTTTAAGAGAATTCATTCATTCATTGATTTGATGTGTTTGCAACTCACTCCGGTACTCTTGCATGGAAAATCCCATGGACAGAGGAGCTTGGTAGGCTGTAGTCCATGGGGTTGCAAAGAGTCAGACACGACTGAGTGACTTCACTTTTCACTTTCACTTTATGTGAGTTGGGAAGATGCCCTGGAAAAAGACATGGCAACTCATTCCAGTATTCTTGCCTGGGAAATCCTGTGGACAAAGGATCCTGCAGACGACAGTCCCTGGGGTTGCAAAAAGTCGGATATGACTGAGCGACTAGCACTTTCTTTTCAATTTATGTGCAAGGTTACTGTGTTAAGCCCCTGAGTTAAAGCAGAGAATAACAGAATTTGAACATCTGCCCTCCTGAAGTACTCACTAGTACATGGTTTGGAAAATTATAATGGTTAGGAAGATTATTATAATGACCCTTGGGCAAGTTACTAAAGTGATTAACTTAATTCTTTTATAATTCTCTAATCCTTTCTTAAAGTTCTCAACCATTATTAAAGCCTAAAGAAAACCTGGCTTTTAGACACAGACACACGTTCTCTTCTGATTTCATGACAGAGTAGATTAATTTACTGTGAATTCTGTCAAATATACAGACTTTCTCTGGTTTTCAAAACCATTTCTATTTTTGGGAATATGTATTCAATCTAGAGCTAATCATAAAAGTACCCAGATCCTGGGAAGAACAGGTTTTCCCTCTTAGCAGTCCTTAATGCAAATAAACATTGCCTAAAAGCTTAGAGATTGTGTGAGGTAGACAATGTCATTCTGAAATACCTTACTACTCTACATTCATATTTATAGTTTAAAAGCTCTATGCTATGACCTCTACTGCTACTGGTTTAGATTAAAGTTAACATAGGTAACAATGTTTCTTTGAAGGCTAAAAACCACTGCATTGGCAAACTGAGGTAGAAAAGAATCCAGCTGGCTAAGGTTCTTCAACAACTTACATATTTCAAAGAAGGCTTCCATCCGAGGTTCATATTACATCTATGGTCATGTTCTTAAGACCACACTCTTAATTTTAACATATTCTCCAGAATTAAAGCAATTATTCTCATACTTTCTATATCATATTATTCAATTGTTTCCATATTTTTCTTTCACTTATTCAAATATATACTAATTACTGTATGCCAGGTAGGACTTCCCTGGTGGCTCAGACGGTTAAACATCTGTCTTCAATGTGGGAGACCCGGGTTCAATCCCTGGGTCAGGAAGATCCCCCGGAGAAGGAAATGGCAATCCACTCCAGTACTACTGCCTGGAAAATCCCATGGACAGAGGAGCCTGGTAGGCTACAGCCCATGGGGTCGCAAAGAGTTGGACACGACTGAGTGACTTTACCTGGTATGCCAGGTATTTCATAAGTACTGATGATATAGTTATAAGGCAAAGTTACTGACCTTAAATTTACACAGCAGGAATATAATTTAGGTAACTGCTCTATTAATAAAATATCACAAATTATTTTCACATGCCTTTCTATAAGTAAAGCTGAACTGAGAATGGGAAATACACACAATATAATAAATACATAGTACTACACGAGGACTCAGTTCAGTTCAGTTCAGTTCAGTTGCTCAGTCGTGTGGAACTCTTGACTGCCACTTCAGAAAACATCATAAATAATATATGATTTGGGAACTGAGGTTATCTGTTCACTCCTCCACATACTGTTCTCAATAGGACTAATTTGGCTATTATCAGCATAGTAAGAATAAGCATAGTAACAATGTGTTATTAAATTTGGTGCAAGGAAATATTCAGAACTCTGTGTAACACTGGGACTAATCTAAAGATTCCAGCTGTCTATGGCAGATCCATGGGTAGGTAGTTTCCATGGGCAGGCAGTTTCCATGGGCCAAGTGAAGCAAGGAAATGGATGAGAATCAGGGAAAAGCCATGCCCTCCAGTGACCCAGCAGCCTGTGGCTACAATAGCTATTGCCTGGTGAAACAGAAGTGGTCAAGCAGGAGTGGGCTGAAACTCAAGAAGGCAGTTGTTTATTGATTACAGAGTTTCAGCTCCTATTTTATCTCTTTTAAACAGCAGCTTCCCCATAAGCTTCAAAGAAGGTTTAGAAAGTCAAAGACACTAGCCCTCTTCTTCACCATAAATCCTGTCTAGGCCTAAGTACTAGATCTCAGAAGAATTTTATATTTCCTTTGTTTCACTTAACAGCAGTCTTCTAATTTACCGATACTTTTGTTTCCCCCTCTTAAATATGCTTTCAAACAATATTACAGCTATACTTTCTCAAAAGAATGAGCGTGTAAGCAAAGTAGGGAAACTTAAATAACACGAGATGAAGGTATTTAAAAACTGGGATTCATGTTTTCCCCTGCACATGCCATTATCAGTTACACCACTTGTTGCACTATTGTCTTCATGAAAATAACTGAAAAATTAAAATAATACTTTGATAACGAGCTTAGTTATCAGTCTTAGTACAATGGGGACAAAGATAAAATTCACTAAACCTGCTTAAAGCTGTGAATTTTCAACCTCCCAGTTTCATACTTACTGGGCATGCAAACAACAGAAAAGCTAAAATTAAACTGTGTACTCAATTTTATAATTATTAAAGAACATGTAAAACATACTGTAAATATATTATCACCAATGCTGATTAAAACGAGGTATAATAATCTTATTTTTTAAGGGAATGGGAATGAAAGATCTCTTACAATTTTCCAACTTTCTCATATGAATCCACTTGATTCTTTTGAAAAGGAATTACCTGCCCACAAAGAGTTTCTAAGTGTCTACAGGTCCAATGCCATTGAGCACACTGAGAGTCTAAGTGAAATTAAATCTGTCCCACCTCTTTTCCCTTGCTCCTGTGTATATTTTGATGTACCAAAACTTCGAAAAAAAAAATTAACACTCCTCCTTGGACAAATCATAAAACAGGGTATACTGATTCTGAAAAGCACAATATCTGTTTTTCTTATACTCAGCAAAAAAGAACTGAATTTAAATTAAAATGCAAATAAGCCAACTACTTTGGTGACTTAATACTGTTAATATTTAAAAATAAGACATGAAAAACAATGGCTTTGCTCTGGGACCACCCTATACTTTTAAACTACCAAGTAAACAACCAAGAGTAATAAATACAGAAATATGAAGTTGAAGAAGTAAGCTAAGCCACCTACTACATTTACATACATTTACCCCCCTTGGTATTATGCTATATTTTTTAAAACCTCACTTTTCCATGTATCTAGCATAGAGTTAGAAATACAGAAGCATTTAGTAAATATTACTTTTTTGAATGACTGAAAATATACCTGCTTAAGTGTTCTGGTTGCTGGGGCTACTTTAGACTTCACCGTACTGGTCACTAGTTTTGCCTTTCAAATATAGACTTTCGGACTGTGTGTAACAAAATAAAAATTACAGTGCAAATTGAAGGTTAAACATTCCACCAGTTAAAATAAAATTTGTCTCAACTGACTTTCCCTCTTGGTAACTGGCTATGATGCTTCTAAATAAGACAATGAAGAATCCAACTATGTTCAATATACCTTATCATGAAATGTGCTTTATTTTATATGAAATCTCTGAAAATCACTATTATATGTTTAACAGTTAAAATATGCATAGTAGTATCCTTAACCATGACTTACTACAGCAATATTTTGACACTATCAAAATGCTATGACAAAGAATGAGTTACACTTAGCAAAATGCAAGTGATTTAAAAATGGCAAAGAAAACATAAGTACTATCACCCTCCAACACTCCATATAAAATTATTAAATGAAAAAAATTAGTAAATGTTTTCTAAGATTCAATACCAAAAGAGCAAGTTATTCTAGTTAACTAGAAAAGATGGCATTAACTAACGAAAAATCCATTCTCTGAGTGTCAGGAGTGATTTTAAAAATTTTGTACCAGAAAGACTTATCTACAAAAGGAGGAGGGATAAGAACAAAGCTTTCAAGTAAAGCATTTCTTCTGGAGAAGTACTATAGAGGGGATTTTTATTAAGAAAGTGATTTTCCTGGAGATAAGAAGGGGGTGATGATTTAAAACTGCAGCAAAAACAACACAATTTATTCTTCAACCCACTCAATTCTCTATATATACATATGCCTTCTGTTCCTTAATTTTAGCCAATTGCCAGCATCTCTCCATTCTCTAATTTAGTTAATGCTATTGTATTAGCATTAAAAATAAATTCAGTTAAATTCTACTTAGGTGATTCAAGATAATAAAAAAATTTATAGACTTAACAAATACAATATAATACATGTGTTGTAGTCATTTGGGGAAACTCCTCAACTTCCCAAAAGACATTATCCTATCTTAACCTTTTCACTTGCTACTATGGTTCTCTTAAGAACATCTTCTCAATCTGTGTCCAATTAATGATTATCTTTAATTGGATAATCCATACTGAACTATTATGTTCATTATAGTTTCCTTTTCATTCCTATTATACATAAGCACTACCTAAAGTTCCATAACTGAGGTTTCTCTCTTCCTTTCTCTCCTTCTACTATACAGTTTTTCTCCAGACTGATTCAGGTGATATTCTGTATATCCAGATGATATTATGTATTTCCAACAATCAAAATAATCCCAGATGCAGATTATATTTCTATATCTATTTTCTGATTTTTAAAATATCTTCTTTGCCTGAGACTCACATTTTCAATAATATGCAAGATAATAAATATATCCTGTTGAATTCATTTATTTAACTTAACAAGTATCTACTGAGGACCTTGTATGTGTTTTCACTATGCTAGGAGCTGAGCTGCAAGGCAGATGTAGACCTTACCTTCATAGGGTTTACAAAGTGTGGTCTAAGAGGAAAGATAAACCATACACAGAATAAGAAAAATATAATGCACTGGAGCAGGGGTTTTCAAACTTTTTGGTCTCAGAATTCCTTTCCACTCTTGAGTTACTAAAGATCTCAAAGAACTTTTGTTCATACAGATTATATCAACTGATATTTACTGTATAAAAACAAGCTGAGAAAAAAATTTATTTAAAAAACAGCAAAAATAAAAATCATCATAGGTTAACATACATAATATTTTTGAAAAAAAATCTACTTTTCAACATAAAAATGTTAATGAGAAAAGTGACATTGTTTAACATTTTTTGTTGTTGTTGTTGCAAATCTGGCTAAATAGATAATAGCTAATCATGCCATGATGTTTTAGTTTGCCTTTTGTGTATTTCCCATTTCATCATATGACATAATAGATAATTACTGAAGAGTTACACTGAATATAATTTATAATTTTTATTGTCTCATCACCAACAATCTTAAATTGAAACTGGCTTTTTAAAAAAAATTGTGGGTTCATGATGAAGAATACAATGACTATTAATATAACTTGGTTTCACTGCCTAGATGCCAGTAATTTTATCTACCACTGCTTCTAAACTATCAGTACAAATAGCAACACTGTAAAAAAGGCAAATACTATTTTAATATTAACATGAAATACTTCAAACTCACAGACCTCCCCAAAAGGGCTTCAGAGACTTCTAGAGATCCATGGATCATATTTTGAGATCTGCTGTTAGTTAGAGAAGTATGTAGCTTTGTTGATGATACCGAACCTAGGAGTAAAGGAAGTTCTTCCTCAGAGTGTTGAATGTTTAAGACTATGTAAGGATTAAAAGGAAATTATGCAGGTTGAAGGGGTTAAATGCTGGCTTGTAGGAGGGAGGAAAAACACCAGGCAGAAGCTAGAATTTTATATGAATAAAAGGAAGATCAGTATTATCGAGTCATATAGTTAAAAAGAAAAGGTACTAAGGAAATGAAGGGTGCAAAGGTCAATAATGAAGGATTTTTTATGTTATGCTAAGGAACCTGCATTTTATCTCAGAGCAAAAGAAAATCCCTGAATGGTCAGGAGAGTTTGCCAAGTGAGCATCAGGTTTATGTTTCAGATAAAATTCTCAGGTTGAACTGTGGAGAATGAACTGCAGTAAAACTTGAAACAGGAGTCTATTGTAATTGCCCTGGTGGGAGAAGAGGACACAGAGGGGCAGACAGACTGAAATGATATTGATAACTTGGAAACTATAACAGGACTTGGTGATACTAGATGTGCAAAATGAGATAGGGAAGGAGTCAAGAATAAATCTTTAAGTTTCAAGCTTTGGCATACAGACGCATTTAATGAAAAAGGGAACGTTGGGAGAGGAACAAATTTGGGTGATTCAGTAGTAAAGGGGAAAATATTAGCTTGCTCATGATACAAAGGTATCTCACAGGCTTTTTCAACAATAGGTAAATAACTCCATTGAAGTAACTCATTGATACAGAGAACTGTTAAACTTGCACTGTGCTGTGCTTAGTTGCTCAGTCATGTACAACTCTTTGTGACCCCATAGACTGCAGCCCACCAGCTCCTTTGTCCATGCAGATTCTCTAGGCAAGAATACCAGAGTGGTCTGCCCTGCCCTCCTCCAGGGGATTTTCCCCACCCAGGAATTGAACCAGGGTCTCCTGCATTGCAGGCAGAATCTTTACCAGCTGAGCTACCAGGGAAGCCTTGAGATAGCGAAGGAGTAAAGAAAAAAATCTTTAAGTTTCTAGCTTAGGCATACAAACACATTTAATGAACCAGGGAATACTGGAAGAGGAACAAATTTGGGTGATTCAGTAGAAAAGGGGAGAATATTAGCTTGCTCATGATATAAAGGTATCTCACAGGCAATAACACAACCAGAGAAGTTTAGCAGGCAGCTAGATATGTGAAGATCAGATCAGAGCTCTGATTTGGAAATACAGGTTTGGTATCATCATCATATACATGGTAACCAAAATCATGGAAGTAAATTAAGTGCCAAAGGATGATATGAAAATGAAGAGTAGAGAACACAGGAACCACATGTAAAAGGGAAAAAAGGGGATGTGCTGCTATTAGGTTGGTGAAAAAGTAATTGTGTTTTTGGATGAAAAAGTAATTGTGCTTTTGGACTGTGAATTTTAGATCATTATAACTAGGCTCAAACACATCATTATTAATCAAAAGAGGAACAATTACAGTAAACTAATTTTTGCCAGTGAGAAATAAGTTTATTCCTACAACATAAAAATCTGTCCTCTGGGATTCAATGAACTCTTGGAAAGTATTCTGCTTGTTCTGGAAGCATGTTCCCTGCAAAAAGTTGTCAAGATGGTTGAAGAAGTGGTAGTCAGCTGACGAGAGGTCAGGTGAATATGGAGGATGAGGCAAAACCTCATAGCCCGATTTGTTCAACTTTTGAAGCACTGGTTGTTGTCAGGCGGTTGGGCATGGTCATGGAGAAGAATGGGGCCCTTTTTGTTGACCAAAGTTGGCTGCAAGCTTTGCAGTTTTTGGTGCATCTCATTGATTTGCTGAACACACTTCTCAGATGTAATTGTTTCACTGGGATTCAGAAAGCTGTAGTGAGTCATATGGGCAGGAGACCACTACAAGTGACCCTGATTTTTTTTTGGTGCAAGTTTAGCTTTGGGAAGGGATTTGGAGCATCTTCTTGGTCTGATGACTGAGCTGGTTGTTGCTGGTTATTGTATAAAATCCACTTTTAATTGCATGTCACAATCCAATCATTGTTGCTGCACAGAATAAGAGAAGATGACACTTCAAAATGACAACTTTTTTGATTTGCAGTCAGCTCATGAGGCACCCACTTATCAAGCTTTTTCACATTTCCAATTAGCTTCAAATGAGGAATGACTGTAGAAAGGTGGACGCTGAGTTCTTTGGCAACTTCTCATGTAGTTGTAAGATCAGCTTTGATGATCCTCTCAATTGGTTGCTGTCAATTTCCAGTAGATGACCACTTCACTTCTCATCTTCAAGGCTGTCATCTCCTTTGCAAAACTTCTTGAACCACCACTGCACTGTACGTCTGTTCGTTAGCAGTTCCTGGGCCAAATGTGCTGTTGATGTTGCAAGTTGTCTCCACTGCTTTACAACCCATTTTGAACTCTAATAAGAAAATCACTGGAATTTGCTTTTTGTCTAACATCATTTCCCTAGTCTAAAATAAATATAAAACAAACAGCAAGTAATAAGTCATTAGCAAAAAAACATAAAGTGAGAAATGTGAATTAAAATGACGTATAAAATAATCATATTTATTTAAGAATGTATTCCAGTATCACACAGCAAAGTTCAACAATGCAAAACCACAATTACTTTTACACCAATCTAATATTAAGAATGGACAAGAAATGGACTGATAAAAGGACATGTCCTTATATAGTACATGTATTAAGACGAAGAGTTTTTTTTTAAAAGATAAAGAGAAGAAATGGAAGAGGTTGATTGTTAATAACCACTAAATTATCATTAAGAATTATACAACAGGTAATAGGACATGCCTCTGTCAACCCTTGGAGAAGGCAATGGCACCCCACTCCAGTACTCTTGCCTGGAAAATTCCATGGATGGAGAAGCCTGGTAGGCTGCAGTCCATGGGGTCGCTGAGGGTCAGACATGACTGAGCGACTTCACTTTGACTGTTCACTTTCGTGCACTGGAGAAGGAAATGGCAACTCACTCCAGTGTTCTTGCCTGGAGAATCCCAGGGACGGGGGAGCCTGGTGGGCTGCCGTCTATGGGGTTGCACAGAGTCGGACACGCCTGAACTGACTTAGCAGCTGCCAACCCTATAAAGGGAATAACATTCACTGATATTTTAGGATGAGTTTTACTAGGCTTTAAGTAACTCATTCGGAGAAGGCAATGGCAACCCACTCCAGTAATCTTGCCTGGAAAATCCCATGGATGGAGGAGCCTGGAAGTCTGCAGTCCATGGGATCGCTGAGGGTCAGACACGACTGAGCGACTTCCCTTTCACTTTTCACTTTCACGCCCTGGAGAAGGACATGGCAACACACTCCAGTGTTCTTGCCTGGAGAATCCCCGGGACGGGAGAGCCTGGTGGGCTGCCATCTATGGGGCTGCAGAGTTGGACAGGACTGAAGTGACTTAGCAGCAGCAGCGGCAGCAGTAACTCATTAGAAAATGGTAAATTGTTAGTTAAAACACCAAAGACCCTATTTTCTAAATTACTTTTCTGTAATTCTACATAAGTCTAACTAGCTTTATATTTTTATTAGATCAAATTCAATTCAATTCTAATTACTAAGATAATAAACTGTTTTAGATAGTAAATCTTTAATTTACTATCTATTGAGGGCATAATATACAGAACTATAATAGAAATCTTATAAACTGAGTTCAACAGAATTTGGGGGGAATGCTTTATATCTTACCAAGGAAGCATATTTAGTTTAAGAAGCCCTCCAAAAAGAATTTTTGGTCATCATTTTTATATATACAGTCATATCCATTTCATCTAAGTTATCAAATTTGTGGGCATAGTTATTTATAATATTCCTGTATTATCCTTTTACCATCCATGGTATCAGTAGTGATTGCTTTCTTTCATTTCTAATATTAGTAATTTGTCTTTTTTTCTTGGTTAGTTTGACCAGAGGTTTATTAGTTTTACTGCCCTTCAAAGAACCAGCTTTTGGTTTCACTGATTTTCTCTGTGGTTTCCCTATTTTCTTTTAGATTTCATTAATCTCTGTTCTAATTTTCATTATTTCTTTTCTTCTTACTTTAGATCTAATTTGGTTTTGTTTTCCTAGTTTCCTAAGGTAGAAGCTTATATTACTGATTCTACATCTTTCTTCTTTTCTAATATATGCATTCCATGTTAAAAATTTCCCTCTAAGCCTGCTTTCACTAGAGCTCTTCAATTGTGATAAGATGCATTTTCATTTAGTCCAAAGTTTCAATATTTAAAAATTTCTACTGTGACTTTTTATTTGACACATATGCTAATTAGATAGTCTACAAACATTTTGGGCCCTTCGAGCTCTCATTGTTATTGATTTATAGTTTAATTCTGTTGTGGTTTGAGAGAATACCTTCTATAGAATACCTGCTAACTCAAATCTTTCTAAATTTGTTAAGGTGTGTTTTACAACTCAGAATATGGTTTATTTGGTAAATGTTTTGAAAAAAAAATCAAACTTTTTAAAAGGCATCAAAGTACTTATTTCATATCATTTACAAGTATATATGTACAAGATGAAGCAGGGCTGGGACAGAGCTATCTTACTATTAGAAAGAATGGCAGTAACTGGGGCTTGGGATAAAATTCAAAAAGTAACATCTTAATTCTGAACTATAGATGCTATTTAAAAAGTGACTCTAGCAACAATAAATTTTTGGTCTTCATAAAATGTAAGTGAAAAAAGACCAAAGGTATTTTTGCTATGTGAGAACTTATCTGAACCCAGAAATCAAAATGACTTTATTTTGGGTTAAGACGGGGGAAAAAGATAATCTTTGCTATCTACATTTGCAAGTAGCACAGTGATAAAGAATCCACCTACTACTAATGCAGGTGGATTCAGGTTCAATCCCTGGGTGGGGAAAATCACTTGGAGGAGGAGATCCCAACCCATTCCAGTATTCTTGCCTGGAAAATTCCATGGACAGAGAAGCCTGGCTATAGTCCACGGGGTCACAAAGAATCAGACACGACTGAGCAGCTTGCTATGCAAAATCACAAGTCAAACAGATTCAGATAGCAGTAAGCACATATAATCCTATAATAATATCTATAAATAAACATCTGACCTTTGACTAGTTCATCTACCTCTCTGAAAGTGTTATGTATAAGAGAGCAGAAATTCTCTTTGGGAAAACTGAGTATTATTTTGTACTGAGGATCACCTTATATTTAGATGCATATAGTGGTAGATTATTTATGATAAAATATAATGCAGAATGATTGTTTCAATAGCATAGGAAGAGCAGTTGACATAAAAATTTTTATACTATATGGTCTCTATTGTGTAAGAAATGAGGCCTATTAAAAGGACTGGAAAGAAATATACCTAAATGTAACCAGAACTGAGTAATAATTTTTCCACATTTTCATACTGTTATCTTATTTAATTTGTAGTCAGAAAAATAATTACTTTAATACAACCTGAGAAGTACTGTAATAGAGCTATAAAAAGTTTGCTTTTGGTACCAGAGTATCAATTCTTTTGAGACGTTCAAGTTAAATTCTGAAAGGGAAGATATTTCAAATATATCCTAATGTAATATAGCAATAGTTGATCAGAAAAAGGATATACTGCACTTGCAACTGCCAGTGAGACCAAGCATATACCACTAGGGAAATTTAAATAGTTCCACAATACTAGAATACAGGCTGCAAGAAGAGTAAGAGGAATAGGAAGAATAAATATACTTGAACATACTGGGGCCAGATGCTGTATGAAATAGTTTCTAGAATGAAGAAAATCTAAACCTAGCCATCTTAGGCTAAGATGTTTCAATGCTTAACTTCAATATTAAACAATCAATAGTTAAACAATGACATTAATAGTTAAACAATGACGTATAAACAATCATATTTCTTTTAAATACTTAAAACTACTCTTTTTCCTTTAAAAGTAAACCAGAGACTGAAATTTGACTATAGCAAGGGAGAAGCTGGCAAATACACTCTTCAAGAAACAACTAAAGAACACAATCATGGAAAACAACCATTTGAGGGCTCAAACATACACAAACATGTTGCTAAGTGTTAATTCATGAAAATTAGCTGAACTTGGTTAACAACAGTGGGGATTTGTGGTGCCTTTGCCTTAAGCCACTCTCATTACCTTCACCCTTTGCTCAGTTGGTATGGAAATTATTTGAGGATAGGGCTGGCTGTGAAAAAAAGCAACTTCACTTCTGGAAACGGTTAAAGGGATTTTGAGTAAAGAGTGAAAAACACACACAGAATTAAGTAACAAACTTGGTAAGGAACAAACAGGGAATGTAAGCAGCTATGCTAGCTTCAGGTTGCAGTTTTGGTTGGCCTGAACTGTAGACTGGAAGGCTGGTTAGAAATTTAGAAATTCCACAAAGATTCCGGAAATGAGACACACACAGAAGGGCTACAGAAACTCTTCACATAGCCTTGGCTGGTTGGGAGGCTAAATGAACATGTACGTGTAAGGGAGACCCATGAGGGCCTGACGGAAAGCAAAAGGTGAGGCAGACTTGAAAACTGCCTTAATTTTAAATGTACTCTCCCAAATCAACACACATCCACTGGCAAAGGCTGGAGGCCTCACAGGTTTAGAGAGGTGTCTGAGCACAACTTCTGACTTTTCATTGACCCCTAATCTGTCTAGACACAGTTGCAACCCTAGCAAACCAGCCTAAAAAATTAAAAATAGTAATGTACAAACTACCAGGGAAACAGATCCCACAAACTAAGTGCAGGCAGACTTCTAAAAAAAACATCAGTACCCATCTTCCTTGCGGGAAAAATCCAAACAGGCATTCCTATAACAAATGATCAAAAATATATTGGACAGTTTTCAACAAAAAGTGATGAGACATGCAGGAAAAATAGGAAAGTGTAATCCAAATTCTAGAATAACAGCAGTAAATAGAAAGATTCTGAGTGAGCCCAAATGCTGCATTTAGCCAAGACCTCAAATCAGCTATTATAGAAATGCTCAAAAAATTCAAAGAAACCATGTTTAAAGAATTAAAGGAAAATATGACAATGATGTAACAAACAGGGTTATCTCAACAATGAAACAGAGCCTGTAATAAAGAATCATATAAAAATGCTAAGATTCATATTTTCCATATGTACCTGGTTTTTTGGTAGTTGTGTAACTATATAATTTCTTTCTCTCTTTTTTTTTGTCACATCATGTGGAATGTGGGATCTTAGTTCCCCAACCAGGGATTGAACCCATGTCCCTTGTGCTGGAAGTGCAAAGACTTAACCACTGGACCACGAGCGAAGTCCCTATAATTTCTTACACTGGTCAATATTTTTTAAATACTTAAGAATGAATACTTGAGGTATAAGCTGTTTAGCAACTCATTATGCTTTGTAAGCTTTGTAGTAACCTTTGAATAAAGGTAAAGATCTATTCCTACCGAATTAATCAAAAATGTGTTAATTTTTTAGTGAAATTGTTTATATCTAACTGGGCTTTTCTGGTGGCTCAGATGGTAAAGAATCCACCTGCAGTGTGGGAGACCTGGGTCCAATCCCTGAGTTGAGAAGATCCCCTGGAGGAGGGCATGGCAATCCCCTCCAGTATTCTTGTCTGGAGAATCCCCATGGACAGAGGAGCCTGGTGGGCAACAGTCCACGGGATCACAAAGAATCAGACACGACTGAGTGACTAAGCAAAAAAAAAAAAAAAAAAAAACCCAACTAGATATTTCAACATGGTATAAAATCAAAATAACCAAAGGAAATGTTATTAAATCACAGGTGTGTAACTATTTAAAGAATCTAATTTAATTTCCATGGTTTAGCCTTCAGTGTCTGTCAGGAATGTTTCTAGAATTATTCTAAGGGAGTAATAAAATATTACTTGATTCCGCAAACTTATTCTGATACTACAATATATAAATAATTTTAATACTATTAGTAATTAATTACATTGAATACACAGTGAAATACTATTTAGTCATAAAAAGGGGGGAGATCTTGCCATTTTCAGAATACAGATGGACCTTGGTCATTACACTAAGTGAAGTCAGACATGAAAAGACAAATACTATATGATCTTCTATGGAGAAGCAAAGAAAATCAAACTGATAGGAACAGAAATCAGATTTGTGATTGTCAGAGCTAAGGATATGAAGGTAGGAGATTGGGTGAAAGGTATTTCTAATTAAGTTCTGGAGATATAATGTCCAGCATGGTGACTATGGTTAACAATACTATATTGAATATTTGATAACTGGTGTTAATAAAAGTTCTCATAAGGAAAAAAGGGTAATTAGGTGAGGTGAGGGATGGTTAACTAAACTCACTGTGGTAATCTTTTTACATTATATACATATTAAATCATTTTGTTCTATGTCTTAAACAATGTTCTATGCCGACTGGTGGTAGTAGTTTAGTCGCTAAGTCATGTCTGACTCTTGCGACATCATGGACTGTAGCCTGCCAGGCTCCTCTGTCTGTGGGATTTCCCAGGCAAAAATACTGGAGTTGGTTGCTTTTTCGTTTTCCAGGGGATCTCCCAGACCCAGAGCTTAAATCCACATTTCTCCTGCATTGCAGGTGGACTCTCTACCATTGAGCCACCAGGGAAGCCCCTATATGTCGATTATATCTCAATAAAACTGGGAAAATACTCATGTATTTATTAAATAAAATTTGTGCCTATATGCATATGTATTACCAGCAGGCAGGTTTTTATATTGACAATAAAATAATGGCAATTAATTCTATTAATAATCTATGTGTTAGTCACTCAATCATGTCCAACTCTTTGCAACTCCATGGACTGTGGCCTGCCAGGCTCTCCTGTCCATGGACTTCTCCAGGCAAGAATACTGGAGTGGGCAGACATTCCCTTCTCTAGGGCATCTTCCCAACCCAGGAATCGAACCTGGGTCTCCTGCATTGCAGGCAGATTCTTTACCAGCTGAACCACCACAGAAGCCCGATCGTCATCATCGTCATCATCATCAGTTCAGTTCAGTCGCTCAGTCGTGTCCGACTCTTTGCAACCCCATGAATCGCAGCACGCCAGCCCTCCCTGTCCATCACCAACTCCTGGAGTTCACTCAGACTCATGTCCATTGAGTCAGTGATGCCATCCAGCCATCTCATCCTCTGTCGTCCCCTTCTCCTCCTGCCCCCAATCCCTTCCAGCATCAGAGTCTTTTCCAATGAGTCAACTCTTCTCATGAGGTGGCCAAAGTACTGGAGTTTCAGCTTTAGCATCATTCCTCCCAAAGAAGTCCCAGGGCTGATCTCCTTGCAGTCCAAGGGACTCTCAAGAGTCTTCTCCAACACCACAGTTCAAAAGCATCAATTCTTCGGCGCTCAGCCTTCTTCACAGTCCAACTCTGACATTCATACATGACTACTGGATAAGTCATCATCATCATCTTCTATCAATTCTTTACTTGTGATTTCTTTGTTAGTGGACAGCCACTTTAAATTTAATTTAATTGGATTTTGCTGTTTTCATATTTTGTATTACCATAAATATAATTATTATAACATTTAATGAATGATTCTTTCTCAGTTTTAGTAAGACCAATCTATGCTATGGAACTATTAGTTTCCCAGATGTCCCTTAAAAGTTTATGCTACTTTCCTATGTAATAGTATAACAAATTTACATTTCTCAAACTAACACTACCAGAGAAGCAAACTGCCCACTACCTGTTGTAAACCATTATTTTACATTATTAACACAGATATACTTACTCAGTTATAAATTCAGGGTTTGTAAAGCTGAGGTTGGTTAAACGACCTTCAAGTTTAGAAGATTCATGCGTATTTAAGGCTGGGGTGGTCTTAGTGCCGAGTATAGCTCTTTTCTCATCTTTTTCAAGTGCTTTTCTCTTCCCACCATTTTGGAAATATTCTCTGCACACACTACAATGCAAAATAAAGTTATATTTTAAACAATAGGTATGGATATAAAATAAAAATGGACAAATATTACCCTTTATTAATAAAAATGGGAAATTTTCAAATTATAGTTTCATATTTTTAAAATGTCACATAGAGGTTAAGTTTGAGTACCTGTAGCACTTTCAAATTTTTAAAATTACCATACAACAAAGCATGATCATAGATTATGTTTAATAAATTAGAAGTGTTTTTTCAGAAGCACAATACCTATATGTTTTGCTGAACTTTATTCTTAGCTAAAACATAGTTCCTCCAGAAGAGCTTAGATAACTCTGCTATTCAGTGACACATTCAAAAAGAACAGTAGTCACAGTTAATTTTGAGCCAGCTCTGCTGGTAGCACAGCTGTTTTTCAGATCCCTCCTAGTTTATAAAGACAAAGGCACAAAATCAGGTTGCCAACATAGAAAGAAGAGCATAAAAATCTAGTTCAGGTAAAAAAGTATCATATTATAAAGGTATACATTCAGAAAGAACAAAGGTTTGAATATAATAGTGATTTTTATAATACCTGGAAATTATTCCTACCCATCAAGAGACCATTACTGTTTGTCCCAATTTTTATAATATAAATGAATAATATAATATAAATGCAGATTTTTCAAGATATATTGGAAAATATAAGCCCATATCAGGTTGTTATCTAGAATCAGACACTAATGACTGGTATTAACATTAAATATTAAATGATTTTCTTCATACCTAATATGATTTTGGAGAAGGAAATGGCAACCCACTCCAGTATTCTTGCTAGGAGAATCCAGAGGAGCGTGGCGGGCTACTATCCGAGGGGTTATAAAGAGTTGGACATGACTGAGTGACTAATACACAATGCAATTTTAGGATGAATATAGTAGGGTACCATGCCTGGGTATGTAACAGGGCAATAAATATGAACCACAGAATCAACTCAAGATATTCACTAGCTATTAAAGACAAGAAACTTAAAGGAAAAAAGACTGCTGTGATTTACCTCTGGCCCTTGAGCTTATTATATGACAGGAGACACACAATTAAACAATTAACTGATATATTTATCAAAGTTTAAAGTGAATGTGAATGGAAGCTAAACAAATCTTTCTTTACAGAGTCTTAAAGGTGGGCTTCCCTGGTGGCCTCAGAGGTTAAAGTGTCTGCCTGCAATGCGGGAGACCTGGGTTCGATCCCTGGGTCAGGAAGATCCCCTGGGTAGGCAAATGACAACCCACTCCAGTATTCTTGCCTGGGGAATCCCATGGACAGAGGAGCCTGATAGGCTACAGTCCATGGGGTTGCAAAGAGTCGGACATGACTGAGCGACTTCATTTCACTTCACTTCAAACCATTATTATTCCATACAGCTCATTCTCTGAACAAAGATGGACTATTTTTCTACACAGACACTGCCTGGTACAGTTCCATAAACACATAGCTAGAGAAGAACTGAAAAAGTACTTTAAAACTAATTTTTGCAAGTACAACTCTGGTGTCTAAGGAAACAATGCCCATTTCTCCTCACACTTAAAAAGTATTATTAGCTCAATTTCAGTTTGCCTAAATATCTATTAAAGATGTCTTTAACTGATCCTATGGAGATTTAATTTTAACTCAAATTATATACAAGAGTTGAAACTCATTCATCATTAATCAAACATTTATTAACTACCTATCATGTGCCAGGCACACAGGTGATGGGAAAGCAAATTGAAGAAGACATTGCTGCTTTCAAGGAGCTCAAACTAGTGAAGGAGACAATTATATAATAAAGAAAATACAATTTATAAATATCTATCATCCAGTCTAAAATCAGTAGTATAAAATCGATTTTAGAAAGATGAGGAGGAATAAATCAGGCTAGGAAGAACGTTAGTTAAGGAGAAAAGTCCTTTCCTGGTAGAGAACAGCATGAGCAAAGTCAAGGAAGAGAAAAGCATCATGGATCCTGCAGAGACAGACATCACTTCAAGGCATGTGAAATTTAAAGTGCCAGGCAGAAAACGCATTGATGGACTCATAAATGAAAAGGCCCTGAGGCCAAAGAGAGGGATGATAGCCAGGTGACACTTGGAGAGATAAGCAAACTTGAGATCATGAAAGACTGACAGGCCAATGTAGGAATGTGGCCTTTAGAAATCTTACCTAATGACAGAAGTTTACTGGTTTCTTGGAGTGGGGGGTAAGGCTGACTACAAAGGTATACATCAGAGCTTTTTAGAGTGATGGAAGTGTTTTATGTCTTGACATGGTGGTGGTACATAAGTGTAAACAACTGTCAGTACTCACTGAACTGTACACTAAAATGGGTGTATTTTATTGTATGTTAATTAAACCTCTGTAGGGTTAATTAAATACAGCCTTAAAACCTTGGAATACTAAAAATAATACCTTTATCATATACACAAGGGTAAAAAGATTGCTTACCTTTCTATTAGGTGGAACCATACAGAATTGCTGATATTCAATAGTTCTTGATCCACAAACACTGCAAAACTGAACCAAATTTATATGGCTCAATCTCATAATTACCCAGAAGCTAGATGGCAAAATACTTAAAGGGCTAGGATTCCAGATACTCACAGGATAATAACCACTATCTAAATACCAATCTCCATACACAAGTTCCAAAAAATTTACAAATCATTAGGATAAGAGCACACACAGCTCATACCTATGGCATAACTAGGAAACTGGAATAGTACCTAATTATACATGTAATTGGAGAAGGCAATGGCACCCCACTCCAGTACTCTTGCCTGGCAAATCCATGGACAGAGGAGCCTGGTAGGCTGCAGTCCATGGGGTCGCTAAGAGTCGGACACGACTAAGCGACTTCCCTTTCACTTTTCACTTTCATGCATTGGAGAAGGAAATGGCAACCCACTCCAGTGTTCTTGCCTGGAGAATCCCAGGGACGGGGGAGCCTGGTGGGCTGCCGTCTATGGGGTCACACAGAGTCGGACACGACTGAAGTGACTTAGCAGCAGCAGCAGCATACATGTAATTTGGAGATAAAAATCTGAGGCCAACTAAGTTGGTTTTGGAATTATCCAAGTACAGAGTCAAATGTGGACTATGTAAAAGAGGAAGGTATGGTGGGATCTCTAACGTGGCAAATAAAACCCAAAACAGATAATACTAGCTAAGGTTTACTACCAAGACAGTCCAACTCTGAGTGGAGAAACCTTAAGAATGCAGAATGCAGTGAAATAAAGCATTAGCCACAGGAAGGCCAAAAAGAAAAAGTTTGAAAGGTGAATGAGAAGGGCTGTCGCCAAAGGTGAAAGCCTTGAGAAGGTATTATTTCTGAGGGAGAAAGGAAGCACCATGCAAAAAGCGGGTATCTCTGGAGGTGTGCTGATAAAGGGAAGGAATGAAGCAATGAAGAATAAAGAGCATACTGACATAAGTTATACCCATTAAAAAATTCATACATCAGCCAAAAGAGGACTGTATTTATTAAAGGAACTCCACTTATATATTTGTAGCAATCAAACAAGGCTCTATGGATTTAAGAAACCAAGTAAGTCACACAAACCCCTATCTATACGTCCAGAGACATTCCAACATAATAGTCAAAACACATAAAAAATGTCCAATAAACCCAGTAACCATACAAGTTTCTATTAGAAGGAAAGACAAATTGAAACTTTTCAGTAGATGAAAATTCTTAAAAACATAAAAAAAAACAGCTATAAAAGAGAAGAAAATTGTAATGTAATACTTAAATGTTAATTATATATAATCAAATAATTGCAGATATGAAAAAACATTTCAAATCAGAGGTTAAAAAGCTGAGGATAAGGAACTAAATAAATAGCCAGATATTCCATGAATATGAATAGGAAGACTCAATACTGTCACTATGTTAGTTCTTCTCAAATTTATACACTCAACACAATCCCAATCAGAAGCAGAGCAAAATACCATATGGACAAAACAAATGGCTTCTAAAGTTTACATGGATTGGCAGAAGATCCACAATAGCCAGCACGGTATTGAGGGAGAAGAACAAAGTTGGAGGACTGATACATTCTGATTTCAAGACATAATATAAAGCCATTACTATACTATTATTAGTAGTAATCAGGGACAGTATATTGTTGGCAAAACAATAGACAAATAGATCAATGGGAACAGAATAGAGAGCCCAGATATAGGTACATGTAAATACACTTAACTGATCTCTGACAGAGGGGCAAAGGCAATATAGTGGAGTAAAGATAGTCTTTTAAACAAATAATGCTGAAACTGGATCCTGAATACCAAAAATGAACCTAGACAGACAATACAACCTTCACAAAATTAACTCCAAGTGGATTACAGATTTAAATGTGAAACACAAAACTATAAAACTCTTCAGAGAGTTTTAAAAATTTCCAGAAGAAAATCTAGATGACTTTGGATGTTGTATCTAAAAAGTCATGGTCAAATGCAAGTCACAATCTATAAAAGGAAAAACTGAGAAGCTAGACTTAACTAAAATAAAAATACTTCTGTTCTCCAAAAGACAATGTCAAAAGAATGAGAAGACAAGTCATAGATGAAAATATCTGCAAAAGATGTATCTAATAAAGGACTGTTATCCAAAATATACAAAGAATTCTTGAAACTCAACATTAAGAACATAAACAACCTGATTAAAACATGGGCAAAACACCTAAATGGACACCATAGTGAAGAAGGTATATAAATTTCAAATAAGCTTAAAAAAAGATGCTCCATGTCATATATCATTGGAGAACTAAATGCAAATTAAAATAGCAATGAGCTACTACAATACATTATTATAATGACCAAAATCCAGAACACTAACAACACCGAATGCTGTTGAAGATGTGGAACAAAACTCTTATTCACTGCTAGTGGGAATGCAAAATGGTAGTCACTTTGGAAGATAGTTGGTAGCTTCTGACAAAACTAAATATATTCTTCCCATATAATCCAGCAATCAAGTTTTGTGGTATTTACCAAAAAAGGAACACTTATTTCTACAAATCACCCTGCACATGGGTGCTTATAGCATTTATTCATAACTGCCAAAATATGCCAGCAAACAAGATATCCTTCAGTTGTTGAGGTTCAGTTCCTAAGTCATGTATGACTGCAACCCCATGGATTATGGCATGCCAGGCTCCTCTGTCCTCCACTATCTCGCAGAGTTTGTTCAAATTTATGCCCATTAAGTCAGTGATGCTATCTAGCCATCTCATCTTCTATCACCCCCTTCTCCCTTTGCCTTCAATCTTTCCCAGTATCAGGGTCTTTTCCAATGAGTTGGCTCTTTGCATCAGGTGGTCTGAGTATTGGAGCTTCATCAACAGTCCTTCCAATGAATATTCAGGATTGATTTTCTTTAGGATTCCCTGGATTGATTGCCCTGAAATACAAGGGATTCAAGAATCTTCTCCAACACCATAATTTGAAAGCAACAGTTCTTTAGTGCTCAGCCTTCTTTATGGACCAACTCTCGTATCCATGTATGACTACCGGAAAAACCATAGCTTTCTCTATCCCAACCTGTGTCAGCAAAGTGATGTCTCAGCTTTTTAATACACTGTCTAGGTTTGTCACAGCTTTTCTTCCAAGGAATAAGCGTCTTTTAATTTCATGGCTACAGTCACTGTCTGTAGTGATCTTAGTTTTTTGAATACTGAGTTTCAAGCCAGTTTTTTCACTCTCCTCCTTTACCCTCATTAAGAGACTCTTTGGTTCCTCTTCACTTTCTGCCATTAATGTGGTACCATCTGTATATCTGAGGTTGCTGATAATTCTCCTAACAATCTTGATTTCAGCTTGTTGATTCTTTCAGCCCATACATCAGTACATCACATGATGTACTCCGCACAGGAGTTAAATAGCGGAATGGCAACTACAGCCTTGTGGTGCTCCTTTTCCAATTTTAAACCAGTCCGTTTGTTTCATGTCCGGTTCTCACTGTTGCTCCTTGACCTTCATACAGGTTTCTCAGGAGACAGGTAATACCAGTGGCCTGGTATTCCCATCTCTTTAAGAATTTTCCATAATTTGCTGTGATCCATACAAAGGCTTTAGTGTAGTCAATGAAGTAGAAGTAGATGTTTTTCTGGAACTCCCTTGCTTTCTCCATGATCACCGAATGTTGGCAATTGTTCTCTGGTTCCTCTGTCTCTTTGATATCCTTAAGTAGCTGAATGGATAAATAAGCTGTGGTTCACCTAGACAATGGAAATACTATTCACCACTAAAAAGAAATAAGCTATCAAGCCAACAAGGACACAGTGGAACTGTAAATGAATATTATTAAATGAAAGATGTCATTATGAAAAGGTTCAATACTGTAATTCCAAATATATACATTGTAGAGACGGCAGAACTATGGAGACAGTGAAAAAAAAAAACTAAGTGGTTGTTTGGGGAGGAGGAAAATGGGAGTAGAATGAATTAAGAGCTGAAGCACAGGGGATTTTTAGGGCAATGAAATTATTCTGTATGATACTATAACGGTAAATACTTATCATCACATTTTTGTTAAAACCCATGAAATATATAACACCAAAAGTGAACCCTAATATACACTATGAACTTTGGATTATAGTGACGTGTCAGTGTGGGTTCATCAACTGCAGCAAAGGTAGCACTGTATGTGGATGGTTGATAGTGGTGTGACTGCCCGAATGTGGGGCAGGGTATATATGGGAACTACCTGAATTTTCTGCTCAATTTTGCTGTGAACCTAAAACTGCTCGAAAACAAAATTAAGACTATTTGAAAGGGAAAAAATGAACACAGAATAGATATCATTTGCCTCCTGATAGTACCCTAAGAAGGATACAATGTCACCTATGTGATATTCTTACTAATAAGCTTAATTTGAACCTAACTACAAAGAAACAACCATACAAATCCAAACTGAGGGACAGTCTATAATTTGACTTTATAAAATGTCCATGTCATAAAATACCAAAAAAGAAAAAATCCTAAACAACCCAAATCCCTAAAGAATTTTTCCTAGATTAAAGACGACCACATGGGTAATAACTAAGTGCAATAATACACACTGAAGTACTCAGGAACAAAAGTATTGTGATTTCTTCAATTGACTTCAAATGGTTCAATACAGTAAAGGGGAAAGGAGAGGGAATAGTGGAGGCGGGGAGAAAAAGAGAAAAAAAGATACAAAATGAGACTAAAATAGCCCAACATTTTTTTCAAAACAGAAGGAAACAAAGTGAGTCAAAGGTTTTATATCTAGCCAAGCTATGCATCTTGTAACAAAACTATTAAAAAATAGCTTTTGGTATGTAATAACTCATATAATATTATAATTATAAGATGTTTTGAAAGCATGAGCTTCATCTATGACTTCAGAGATGTTGGTGAAAAGGCTGGAGGCAAATAAAAAGCATTAAATGAATTTTAAAAGATAGTTTATAATGCTGAAGGCCACAATTCCCAATGAAGCAATGTGCTATGTATCACAGCAGCCATCTTTACAAAGCAGAAACTCCATGAAATGCATGGAGAAACAGACACAACTAAAATGGAACTTTAAACACATCACTGAGGTATTCTCATTTTTGCTGGTGGAATTAAATGATATAACTTCTATGGAGGGTGATGTGGCAATATCCAAGAAAATCACGTATGTATTTACTCTTTTACTCTGCAATTCCACATCTATAAAGATACAACATCAAAAATACAAAATGAATATATACAAGGTTATTCATTACAGCACTATTTGTAAGAGAAAAAGCTTGTAAGTAACATAAGATGAGTAAGATATCTATATACTGGTGATGGTCAATTTATGTGTCAACTTGACTGGACCACGAGGTGCCTAGTCAGTCAGTCAGTCAGTTCAGTCGCTCAGTAAATATCTGTCAAACATTCTGGGTGTTTCTGCAAAGATGTTTCTAGATAAGACTAACATTAAATGGGTAGACTGAGTAAAGATTTGTTCTTTTTAATGGGGTTAGCTGTATCTAATCACTGAAAGGTCTGCATAAAGGAAAAACATTGACCCTCCCAGAGTATGAGATTCTTCTTGCCAAACTGCCTTTGGATTGGAACACTGAATTTTTCCTGCCTTCAGACTCAAACCGAAACAGCAGCTCTTCCTGGTCTCAAGCCTGCTGGCCTTAGAATTGGAATTATATCACTGGTTTGGTTCTCTTAGGTCTCTGGCATGTAAAAATGAAAGGTACAAGGGAGAGTACATGACATGTACCATTTGCAGAGATAAGACAGGGTGTATCCATGTATACACATTGTATGAATTTGCGAATTTCTGCAAAAAGGAGAAAAAAGAAAGAAAATGGAAGGGAGCCTTTTCTGAGTATTCCTTTTTTGGTAAAGTTTTGACTTTTGAACCATGTAAATGCCTTATATTTCCCCAAGTTAAAAGAAAAGAAGAAAAAACCCCATAAAACAAAGTGAAACTAACTGCATAGTAAATTGGTAACATAACTATAAACAAAAGAACTGTTTAAAGTAACTTTCAAACAGTATTCTGACTTTTAGTGAAAGTGAAAGTGAAAGAAAGTGAAGTCGCTCAGTCGTGTCCGACTCTCTGCGACCCCATGGACTGTAGTCTACCAGGCTTCTCCGTCCATGGGATTCTCCAGGTAAGAATACTGGAGTGGGTTACCATTTCCTTCTCCAAGGGATCTTCCCGACCCAGGGATTGAACCCGGGTCTCCTGCATTGGAGGGAGATGCTTTAACCTCTGAGCCACTTCATTCAGCTTATTGTTAGAAGTAAAATTGGTACTGTAATTTTGATACCATTTTATGTGAACTATAGAACAAAGCAAACATGTTATTGTTATTCAGAACTAAGTCCTTCAGTGTAACAGGAGAGATAAGATAAAACAAAGAAGTTAGGTAAAAAACCTATATTACATTTGAATAGAAAATATCAGTTATGAATTTAAGACTATATATATATTTTAACTATGTTCACTGAAAAATTCTAGAAGAAAGGACACCCCAGTAGTACATCTCGTGCCCAGATCTTAATTTCTAATTACTATTTTCCACTACAAGAAATTAAGGCTCCTTGATTCTAGGTCTTGACTGGGAAAGTAAAGATTTATCTTGTAATAGCTACCAAGACAGTGCTCAAAGGTAATGTCAATACACAGAAGCCAGCTTTGAAGAGGCTCCCACTGGCTAAATATGGAATAATTTAAAAATACACATTCACAGACAAATCAAAGACTGATGGAAAAAGCAAATAAATAACAACCCAGGAAGCTACAATAATATTCCAAAAACAAACAAAATCCACCCAAAACCAAACCAAACAAAAAAAGTCACAAAAAACTTACTTGTTACAATTGCAATCAACTATTATTGAAAACCGGTAATTAAACAGAAAGAATCACAAGTATATGCTTATTTTTACCTAGCCTTTCTATAATCATTCCCTGTTCATAAAGGAAGGTTTTTTTATTTACAGAAGAATGACCGCTAATAAATGAAAGGAATGATATGATTAAAAAAAAACATTTTGCAACCCCAAATGGAGTAATTTATTTAATAAACAAAATAAACCTGTTACTTGAAAGACTGTTGAGAAGCAGAATTGATCCACAGGCCAAAAATGCCAATCTACACATTACTTGCTAATTACAAAGGGGAAACATAAGTTTACAATGGAAGGATCTAGTAGTTACCACCGTAACCAAATGGCAAAATTTAGCATCTCCAACTGTGGAATAACCTGAATAAGAACTTGCTATCGTAATGCAATATGAAGTATGCAGTCCACCTAATAAATATTTTGGCAATAATCTGAGACTTGAATCAACATTTTAGACTCAACTTTCACTTTAAAAGAAATAAAAGGAGATTGAGGAAATAGTTAAATGGCACCATGAGAAAATAATCAAATAAATTCATAACAAAGACAAAAAGCTAGTTTTGGAGTAGGATACAGACAATCACAAGAGGCCCCTGGTTGTACTATAACTAGGGGGGTGGGGGGTGGGGAAACCTATACAATCTAAAAAATAATGTATTAAAAAGAAACCAAGAGAACTGAGGATGCAACGAGATCTAATGGAACTAAATTTCAAAAGGTGACAAGCCCTCCTAGGTGAAGGGATCAGAGGCACTTAGCATTTGCAGAAAGGGCTGGCGAGTGGTAAAGGATCAAGCCTTCCAAAGTAGAGGAATTTTGTTTGCTTAAAGGAAAAGCAGCCAAGCTTTCAATGGCAGCTTAGAGTGATGTGACAGACTGGAAACTTTAAGAAACTCAAATGCAGAGATTGTTCTCCCCCTTCTCCTGCTTTCCCCCTTAGGTCTTTTTGCAAGTAAGAAAAAGGTGGGGAAGAGAGAGGACTCACTGGAGACTTGGAGTGGGACTAAACAGGCAAAATTCTCTGCACTCCTCCATGGGCGTCTTCCCTGATAGCTCAGTTGGTAAAGAATCCATCTGTAATACAGGAGACCCTGGTTTGATTCCTGGGTCAGGAAGATCCCCTGGAGAAGACATAGGCTACCCACTCCAGTATTCTTGGGCTTCCCTTGTGGCTCAGCTGGTAAAGAATCCGCCTGTAATGAGGGAGACCTGGGTTCAACCCCTGGGTTGGGAAGATGCCCTGGAGAAGGGAAGGCTACCCACTCCAGTATTCTGGCCTGGAGAATTCCATGGACTATATAGTATATGGGGTCACAAAGAGTCAGACATGACTGAGCAACTTTCACTTCACTTCACTTCCATGGGTGTACGTCCCAGAGTCCTGCTAGACGATGGCACCTGGAATATACACACGACAGGACTCACTCTCATGGCATTTAAAGCCAGAAGTGAACTGAACTATCTAATGAGGTAATCCAGTTTCAACCCAGCTTAACTCCTGATGAGTTCAAAGTGTTCAATCTCTCATCTCAGCTGGCCATCAGAAAAAAGCATGCCCTCTCTGGGTAAATAATATTTAAATATTTACCCCAGACTCTTCTAAATACTAGGCTAGTGTATATATTTTTATGATTACCAGACATACAATGAAGCAGGAAAAAATGATCCCTGACCAAAAGAAAAAATGGCCAAAAGAAACAGACCCACAGATTAACTTTATGTTGGAATAAGCAGACAAGGACTTAAAAATAACTATTATAAATTAAATTACATGGAGGAAAATATTAACTGATGAGATGAAAACATGGAGAACTTTAACAGAAAAATGAAATCTTTAAAGAATAGCCAAATTATTATAGAAGAATCAAGAGAAGTCTTGAAAACATCTCTCTTGGTAATAATAAAATAGAATAAAAAGCCAAAAAGAAAAAATTGGTAAGGATATGTAGAATATTTGAAAAATGCCAGTAATCACTTTGAACCAACAATAAAAAAAATACAGAATGTGGTATATTTTACAAATCAACTAACAAAAACAAGAACCTAAAAAAATCTAACTACCATACATGAGGCTAGATTTAGGGAAAATATTATAAAGAATGTTTTGGGGATAATACCAAAAATCTAAATTTATGAACTAGATATTTTAGGAAAGTAGGAAATCACTGTTGATTGTCTTAATGTATTTACAGTATTATGGTTATGTAGAAAATGGAGATGAAATAGCATGTTATCTGCAATTTACTTTCAAATGGTTCAGGAAATGGTGTGTTTATAGGTTCCTCTGTGTGGAGAGTTAGAAAAGGGAAATTCTTTTATTAAACATACAATTATAGCTTTATATAATGTTTTGTTTCTAACTTAAATACTTCATATTACAAATAAAATTTTACTCATTTTTAGAAGGAAATCTTATGTATAAATTTTTTCAAGCTAAACAGTCAACAAAAATCTCAGCAGGGTAATGTCAGTAAGTCTTATTTCACATATCAAATTCCTCTTAAGTTTTAAGTATAAATACTGGAAGCAAACTTTTATCAAACCCCACTTAAAGTTCATCTTAGCTTTCAGATTGACACTGCCCCTCTTAGAATCGTCAGTAGGGAAAGGAAATACATATAACCCCAGTTAGAATCACGGATAACTCATTTCCAAATTCTATATTGTTTGAAGTCTTTTTTCACTCCCAAGTTTTAAGTTTAAGGTAAAGCCACTATAACCTCTCTTGTGTTTACTTCCCATAGTAAAATCTTTTTAGTATATTTTGCCACTGTTCTTTTTTGGCAGTTTGATCTAAATTCTTATCAATGTTTGTTTTTAGCAGTTTGACCTAAAAATGACCTCTTTCAGAACACATGGAGATACAATAACTATTGATAACAACACAAATCTGAGGAAAAAGAAGGAAGAGTGAAGTGTGAGGCAGATTCATTATTCAAGAGGAAGGTACAAGTAAATGCTCCTGTGAGAACACCACATATCAAAGTGGTATTTGAAATAAAGTCTAAAAGCCTGCCTGAAGTACTGGAAAACTAATTTAAAAACAGTGCTGCTAAGAGCAAAGAGCTGATGGTCTTCAGTAGCGATAGTACTGATTTCCTGACTGGATCACATTATTACTTTGTGTCACAAGGGAAATGACATGTCTCAAATTGCGCTTCTTAGCTTGAAGGAGAAAATGTATAGTCTGTAGAACAGTCAGGTTTATAACCAATTTCTGCTCTAGAAGAGGCAAAGAAAACACAAGACACCCAAACATTTTAATTTCAAGCATGTCATTTCTTATGATTCTGGCTCCTTCCTTTAGTTCCCCAACTCCATAATTCTTTGGCTCCACAATCCACTGACAATACCCATCTTTTCACTGTTCCTCACCAACCTCGTATTTCCAGCTCCTTTCTTACACATCATCATGATCACCACATGTATACATCAGCATCGCCCCTGCTCCTCTCTTAAGTCATTACACTCATGTGAACATTAATCCTACTACACCATCTGTCCTCACTCTCTCCCTCTCCAAGAAAACTGTTTCACTATAACTCTGTGCCTTGATTATTGTAGTAGCTTCCTAACTGGCTTCCTTACTAACATCCTTGCCTTTTCTATAGTCTATCTTAACACTACAATTAATTCTTAAAAAATTATTGACACATTTCTAAATGTTAATAAGAGTCGGTTACTTCTTAAAACATTTAATGACTGTTGATCTCATGCAGCATAAAGGTCACTGACTTAATAATGGTCCGCCAGATTTTACAAAATCTAGCTATTTGTTATCTTATGTTCTACCATTCTCCCCTTTTCATTCTTCTGTAGCCACCCTGGTCTCATTGCTATTTCTGAAACATGCCAGCGAGCTCCTGTCTCAAGGCCTCTGGACTTGTTCAGGCTTGCTCTCTCACTTCCTTCGTGTCTTTTACACATCACTTCAGTGAGGCCTTCTTTTCTATTTACTTTATTTTATTTACTTATTTTTTGCTTTACTTTTCTCATAGCACTTATCACTATCTGACCTGTATATATTTAGTTTATGAATTGTTTCTTGCTTCTAACTCCCACTAGCATTTAAGTTCCATGAGAGCAAGCATTTTATGTTTGGTTGGTTGTTGTACTTACAGTGCCTCTGATGTGACTGATACACAGTGGACAAACACTTAAATTCTTTATTAAATGAATAAATAAAAGAACTAAGTAAAATACATATTTTTATCTGGGCTATCTGTTGAATGGATGAAATATGAATTATTACGTAATTTTTAAATTATATTAAAACAAAAACTTTGAATAAAAAATAATTGGATTGAAATATAAACCTAAAGTTACCATAAACTTATTGTCCAAGAAGAAAGATAATGTTTTGCTTTCGAGAATTCATAAGTCAGTCAACATATAAATCTGTTCTCATAATTTTACCCCTTGAGAGAAATCATCAGCAGTGTTCTATTTTCTGATGTTTATAACATTAGAAGCTTTGCTATGAGAAAATAAACATTATCCAAAGTCAATATAAAAGTTGGAATACCCTGAATCACATATAAAAATTCAGAAACTGGAAACTTATACAGATGTTTTCAGCTTTAAAGAATGGAAAATATTAATTTTTACTTGAATTCAAATATAATTATCTAAAGAAATTTCTATGCTATAACCTATGAATGATGACTCAAGTGCTAATTAAATCTCATATTTTAAATGTAGCAATACTTAAATATATTAAATGTACTTAAAGGTATACTTCTAAAAAGTTGAAACAAAAAATTTTAAGTTGTATCAAAGAAAAACAATTTGATTAAAAGAGATGAATGAAATAAACCTAGAGAAAGTAAGGCAAGGGGGAGAAACTATTTAAAAGACATCATCTGTTCTAAAAATTTCTATTTTGGTACAATGAATCATATACAGCATTACTTAGACTTAAGAATTTAAATAAGACATCAGAAACCAAAAATGTTAGTTCAAAGAAACACTCACCTACAACACCATTCAATACGACCTTCGCCCTCACAAGTTTTTGCCCAATGATTATCTGCCAAATTTTTCATTGCAACAGCATATTCACAAAGAGTTTCCTCATCCTCACAATGTTCTCTCCAGATCTTATCAAAATCTCCCACTAAAAACAAGGAAAAAAAAAGTTTACTTAAAATATGTCAAGCTCTTAAGTTTCAGCATAATCTAAAATTATTATTTAACGATGAGTGTAAGCAAAGTCATGAAGCAAAATTTCATGAAGTTTAAAACTTTATAAAATTTGAAGCTCTTTTATGCAAATAGATTCACCATTTTAACCATGATGATTTGACAAGCAAATAAAATTTACCATTTTAAACAGATTTGTGATGCTAGAGCTCTCAATATTTATCAGTGTCCTGTATTAAAAAAGGTTGATAGGTGAGATGGCAACATACATTAGCATGCAAGTTAAACGTTTGCATTGATATACTTGGATTTGCTCTAGGAATACTACACTTTAAAAAATTATATTCCTAGGGCAAAATGTTGCTAGAGAAATTACCCTGGAAACCTCTCCAAAGTTTTGAGTCTATATAAGATGAATAAAAATTGTAAGGTGACACATTATCTGGCCACAGCATTACTTCCATCTACTACCTTTTTCTTTTTAATTAAACTAGTGATCACATTTAACATGAAATTTGAAAAACCAATGTGAGTTCTAACAAAGGTATGAAAATGCCACAGCCAAATAAATAACATTAAAACAATTACAAAGGTAAAAAAGTAAACAAAAATTATCAATGTGGCTTCAATCAATGCTCTTAGACATAATTTAGGTTCTCTTGCCATGTGCTCAAGTACAGGCAATTGTTTAGTGACACAATAAACTTAGAAACATAAATATGACAACCAAATTTGGGGGGTGATAATTATATTAAGTTCTTTCTCCAGGCAAGACAATTAGTTTCAGTAAGACTTGGGTTTTTTTTTTTTAAATAGAAAAGGAATTATAATAGCTCAAACTTAAAACAGTACTTATCTATTAAAAAGTTGCAAACCTTTATTGGTTACTGTAAGCACCCAGTTCAGCAGGTACAGAGTTCAAAACCAAACTATTATCCTTCTAGTTTGACCAATACAAGAAAAAGCAATTAAGGGTACAAACGTGCCTTCACACACACACTGCTCAGTTAAGATGAATGTGTATCAGTCTCAAACTTGGTCTGAATATTCCTTTTAAACCCACAAAGGATGAAAAGCTGTTTCTTTTCTGTGTGAGATTATGTTCTTATACAGTAATATTTTCATTAATCACTAATACTTGTATAGTAATAGGGCTCTCATTTGTTATATAGCAGACTGGCAATAAATGGCTATTAGAAATGGCAACCCACTCCAGTGTTCTTGCCTGGAGAATCCCAGGGATGGAGGAGCCTGGTGGGCTGCCATCTATGGGGTCGCAGAGTCGGACATGACTGACGTGACTTAGCAGCAGCAGCAGCAGCAGCAGAAACAATACTTGTGTAGTAACAGGGCCCTCAATTTGCTATATAGCAAACTGGCAAAAACTGGCCATTAGAAACAAGCAGGCAAACAAACTTTTCTAAATTCTCAAAGAAAAACTCTCCAGTTTTAGTAACATCTTTCAGATGTACTTATTAAGTCTCTAAGTAGGACTACAGGAAGTACAGTCTTTGAAACAAATATACTGATTAATGATTCTTCAATATTATCTATTATGTTCATAAAACTATTCCTGACTTTACTCATCAGATTTAATGCCAAATGGTTCATTAAGGTACAGAATCATTTTCAAGATGCTTTATCATTACTTGAAATGGATATTGTCAATTCTTTTTCAATAACACAAGAGACAACTCTACATGTGGACATGACCAAATGGACAATACTGAAACCAGACTGATTACATTCTTTGCAGCCGAAGATGGAGAAGCTCCATACAGTCAGCAAAAAAAAAAAAAAGACCTGGAGCTGACTGTGGCTCAGATAATTAGCTCCTTATAGCAGAATTCAGGCTTAAACTAAAGAAAGTGGGGAAAACCATTAGGCCATTCAGATATGGCCTAAATCAAATCCCTTATGATTAAACAGCGGAGGTGACAAATAGATTCAAGAGATTAGATCTGGTAGACAGAGTGCCTGAAGAACTATGGACAAAGGTTCATAACACTGTATAGGAGACAGTGACCAAAACCATACCAAAGAAAAAGAAATGCTAGAGGGCAGAGTGGTTGTCTGAGGCAGCCTTACAAATAGCTGAAGAGAAAGAGAAGCAAAAAGCAAGGGAGAAAGGGAAAGATATATTCAACTGAATGCAGAGTTCCACACAATAGCAAGAAGAGATAAGAAAGCCTTCTTCAATGAAAAATGCAAAGAAATAGAGGAAAACAACAGAATGGGAAAGACGAGAGATCTTTTCAAGAAAACTGGAGGTATCAAAGGAACAGTTCATGCAAGGATGGGCACAATAAAGGACAGAAACAGTAAGGACTTAACAGATCCAGGAGAGATTAAGAAGAGGTGGCAAGAATACACCGAACTGTACCAAAAAGGTCTTAGTGACCTGGATAACCACGATAGTGTGGTCAACTCACCTAGAGCCAGACATCCTGGAGTGTAGAGTCAAGTAGGCGTTAGGAAATATTACTATGAACAAAGCTAGTGGAGGTGATGAAATTCCAACTGAGCTATTTCAAATCCTAAAAGATGATGCTGTTAGAGTATTGCACTCAACGTCAGCAAATTTGGAAAACCCAGCAGTGGCCCCAGGACTGGAAAAGGTCAGTTTTCACCCCAATCCCAAAGAAGGGTAGTGCCAAAGAGTGTACAAACCACTAGACAATTGTGTTCACTTCCATGCTAGTAAGCTTATGTTCAAAATCCTTCAAGTTAGGCTTTAGCAGTACTTGAACCGAGAACTTTCAGATATAAAAGCTGGATTTATAAAAGGCAGAGGTACCAGAGGTCAAATTGCCAACATTCACTGGATCATAGAGAAAGCAAGTCAATTCCAGAAAGACATCTACTTCTGCTTCATGGACTGCGTGAAAGCCTTTGATTGTGTGGATCACAACAAACTGTGGAAAATTCTTTAAGTGATGGGAATACCAGACCATTTTACCTGTCTCCTGAGAAATCTGAAAGTGGATCAAGAAGCAACACTTAGAACTGGACATGGAACAACTGACTAGTTCAAAACTGGGAAAGGAGTACAGCAAGGCTGTATATTCTCACCCTGTTTATTTAACTTATATGCAGAGTACATCATGCAAAATGCCGGGTTGGACAAGTTACAAGCTGGAATCAAGACTCCCGGGAGAAATGTCAACCACCTCAGATATGCAGATGATACCACTCTAATGGCAGAAAATGAAGAGGAACTAAAGAGCCTCTTGATGAGGGTGAAAGAAGAGAGTGAAAAATCTGGCTTAAAACTCAACATTCAAAAAACTAAGATCATGGCATCTGGTCCCATCACTTCACGCCAAATAGAAGGGGAAAAAGTGGAAGCAGTGACGGATTTTCTTTTCTTGGGCTCCAAAATCAATGCAGATAGTGACTGTAGCCATGAAATTAGAAGATGCTTGCTTCTTGGAAGGAAAGCTATGACAACGCCAGAGAGTATATTTAAAAGTAAAGACATCGCTTTGCCGACAAAGGTCCATATAGTCAAAGCTATGGTTTTTCCAGTAGTCACGTATGGATGTAAGAGCTGGACCATAAAGAAGGCTGAGCACTGAAGAATTAATGCTTTTGAACCTTGGTGCTGGAGAAGACTCTTGACAGTTCCTTGGACAGCAAAGAGATCAAACCAGTCAATCCTAAAGGAAATCAATCCTGAATACTCATTGAAAAGACTGATGCTGAAGCTGAAGCTCCAATACTTTGGCCACCTGATGCGATGAGCCAATTCATTGGAAAAGCCTCTGATGCTGGGAAAGATTGAAGGCAAAAGGAGAAGGGAGCAGCAGAGGATGAGATGGTTAGATAGCATCACTGACTCAATGCATCTAAATTTGAGCAAACTCAGGAGATGGTGAAGAATAGGGAAGCCTGGCATGCTGCCATGGGTTCCAAAGAGTCAGACTTGACTTATCAACTAAACAACAATTATGAATTCTAAAAGACCCTTTTGTTTGAACATGTAAGTTTCACTGTCCTATGTAATTTACATATTACAAGTAAATACATAAACTTACTATATTTTCTGATAATAGAAGTCATTCAAACAAAGGTTCTATAATCAAATATTTTTGGGAAAACCTATGTTTAACTTAAAAAGATTTCCTTTTTTCAAGACTTAGTTTAGATTCTACAGAAGGTACAACTAAGGGAGCCCTAGGAGACAGGAGTGAGGGAGTTGGGGAGAACAAGTTAAGGGAGGAGAAAATGCTAATGCAAGGATGCATAGTTGAGGCTGCTGCTTTGGACAACATGGAAGCATAGAGTGTACCTCAGGAATTGTGCACCCAAAGGATGGGAGGCTAGAGCATTTATTTTACAGTTACTATCCCCCATTAATTAAGAGTTGCTAACAATCTGTACTTCTACTCTACACTAAGGCACTGAAAAAGGGGATGCCCTCAGTGGGCTCCAGCAGTTTTGGAAAAAGCTGAAAAGAAAGCAGCATTTAAATGGGGATTCTGTCAGGGCTAGTCCCTCTGAGCTCACAGTATCTGACCATTACACCCGAGGACCAATGTTACGTTACACTCCTAAGCCACCAAAGGCAACTACTATAAATTCTCTGAGTCCTTACTATGTCATTGTATACTGTGAAACTATATTCAAAATTCTCTTAAATGCTGACAACTTTTTATGAAGTTTTAAGGCTTACAATTAATATTTGCTCTACTAAAATTTTGAGGAAGGATTCAAATGTCTGTAAGCCTATAAACTCAAACTGTTCGCAAACTTCAATTTAATGTTATCACTAACATTTAAGAGTCTCCAGATTCTCCAAGTATGTTGATACTGAGACTAACATGATTAATAGTTGGTACATTTAAAATATAACCAAGACTAAATGCAATTGTACATAATTTTCATTTTCTTTACCAGATTTGCTGAAAAAGTACTCTATGTTTAATACTACAGAGAATAATAAAGTTAATGAGCAAGCACTGGCATCAAACAAAAGGGAGAAGACATGTAATAAAATGTGGTATCTGTTCTCATAGAGATATAAACCTGACATATTCCCTATGGTTCACATAGGCCATTCCACACTCAGAAGTTTTAAATCATGTATTTATTCAAGTTGTCAAACCCCAACTACTAGGTATAACACTATGTTGCATGTCTGGTGGTTACAAAGTTGAACAAAAAACATAGTTAGCCTTCAGTTACTAGAAAATTCCACTTTCCAGAATACTCATGAAAACTTATTTTTAAAATAAATTAATTTATTAAAAACAGAATGGGACAATCCCATGTTTTTCACAACAGTCCACTGTTTGTTTTTACACCATTCAAAATGATGCTGTTTATGTTTTAAGTAGTATATTTTCAAAATAATTTATGATTTGTGTTCTAAAAGTCAAAAAAAGTTAAGGTTGACCAGTGAGCTGCATATGCAGAAAAGTATGGTGAAGCTCAGTTCTGAGGATTTTTTGTTGTTATTGCTACCTTTTAGTCATTACGTCAACTGCACTTAAAAGATGATCTTATTTAAAAGGATAATATTTCTTTATCAAAAGGTAAATCAAGAATGAAGAACTTCCTGAGGTCTGTGTCAAAGATCTACTCAACAAGAAATGCTTAAGTATTTTATTTAAGTTCAATCAATCAGTGCCTTTGAGTAATTAATAATTAGCCTTATAATGATTTTTATATACTGGCACTTGTGACAACTCAAAATCATTGTGATTAATAACCTATTTTCTTACTTATTTCTTACAGGCATCTATAAAAGGAGAGAGAGAGAGAGAGAAGGGGGGAGGTAAGGAAAGGGAAGAACTGCACAGAGAAATCTGGGCAATTCAAAAATTATATTTAGATGTTCTGCAGCCTAACCTGAAATTAATCATTAATAAACATTTTCTAGTCAGACTAAAATAATAAATGTAGAGAAGACATCAGTATTCATTTGTTTAAATACATCATTTTAAGATCAAGTTAAAGCTCTGCCAAATCTTTAAAGTCCCATGACTGTCTCATAAAATTCTAAAATAAAGTCTGCATTAACAGGACTATTTATCATATTCTTTCTTTACATTTAGACTTTTAAAAACACTAATTAAAAAACTAATTAATAATTCAAAACACAAGTGAAGCCAACTTAAAGTTGTGAAACCAAATTCAGCATGAAAATCAATGAATCAAATTACTCTGAAACTTGGTCTTACTCTCAAGATTAAATTGTAATTATTGACTGAACTCACCTTCATAAGCCTAAGCCACAACTAAAGAATATTCAATATAAGTTACTTCCAATGAAAAGACAGTAACTAGGAAAAAATAGTACATTCATTAGTGGATTAAAAGACAGAGTTCCATGGAATATAAGAAGGAAAAAAAAAGCTCATAGATGCAGAGAATTGACTGGTAGTTCCCAAGGGAAGGGGGTTGGGGAGTAGGCAAAATAGGTGAAGAAGGTCAAAAGGTGCAACCTTTCAGTTATTAAATAAATATGCCATCAGTTCAGTCAGTTCAGTTGCTCAGTTGTGTCTGACTCTTTGCGACCCCATGAATCGCAGCACGCCAGGCCTCCCTGTCCATCACCAATTCCTGGAGTTCACCCAAACTCATGTGCATCGAGTCGGTGATGCCATCCAGCCATCTCATCCTCTGTCGTCCCCTTCTCCTCCTGCCCCCAATCCCTCCCAGCATCAGTCTTTTCCAATGAGTCAACTCTTCGCATGAGGTGGCCAAAGTACTGGAGTTTCAGCATCAGCATCAGTCCTTCCAATGAACACCCAGGACTGATCTCCTTCAGAATGGACTTGTTGGATCTCCTTGCAGTCCAAGGGACTCTCAAGAGTCTTCTCCAACACCACAGTTCAAAAGCATCAATTCTTCAGCGCTCAGCTTTCTTCACAGTCCAACTCTCACATCCATACATGACCACTGGGAAAACCACAGCCTTGACTAGATGGACCTTTGTTGGCAAAGTAATATCTCTGCTTTTTAATATGCTATCTAGGTTGGTCATAACTCTCCTTCCAAGGAGTAAGCGTCTTTTGATTTCATGGCTGCAGTCACCATCTGCAGTGATTTTGGAGCCCCCCAAAATAAAGTCTGACACTGTTTCCACTGTTTCCCCATCTATTTCCCATGGAGTGATGGGAACCAGATGCCATGATCTTAGTTTTCTGAATATTGAGCTTTAAGCCAACTTTTTCACTCTCCTCTTTCACTTTCATCAAGAGGCTTTTTAGTTTCTCTTCATTTTCTGCCATAAGGGTGGTGTCATTTGCATATCTGAGGTTATTGATATTTCTCTCAGCAATCTTGATTCCAGCTTGATATTTGAAAAAAAAAAAAGAATTCCATTTTTAGTAATTTTGATTAGTTTAAGATATTATTACTTTGATAGCAATGATCTTTGTAAGAACCAAGAATAAGAAGCTAAAAAGTCATTTCTTTTTGCTCTTACTCAATAACCTCAAGAACAGTTAGATTATAGGTCCAAACTTGAGTGAACCAATGGAATCTCTACACCTTCTCTTTAGAATGGATACTATTCCTTCTTTCTGAATTAACTTCTCTCATGCCATCTAGAATAGAAAATTTCTTTCTTTCAAAACATAAAAGAATTCCCATATTCTTCAAGAGGGTTTACCTCCCTCCCACTGGATCTTCCCTGGTGGCTCAAATAGTAAAGAATCGGCCTGCAATGCAGGAGACCTGGGTTCAATTCCCAGGTTGGGAAGATCCCCTGGAGAAGGGAATGGCTACCCACTCCGGTGTTCTTGCCTGGAGAATTCCATGGACAGAGGAGCCAGGCTACAGTTCATGGGATCGCAAAGAGTAGGTCACGACAGACGGTTAACAGAATAAATGAAGTAAGCTGAAAAACTCACGACCAGGTGGAAACAAGTTCAGCAGTCATTCCAAGACATTAAAACAAAGTGATCAGGAACAGATTATTTACAAACATAGTTAAACCACACACAGACCAGCTTTCTCAGTATTCTTGAGCATTTTATATAGTAGCAAACCTAAAGATGGCACAAAGACATCCAAGATGTTTGATGTTGATGTGTTCCTGAGAATCAAACGAACCACCTGAAAAACTTGCATATACACCTAACGTGCTGCTACTAGTCATTTCTCGGATAAGGGGAAAAATCCAATATTCTAATGTGTTAAAAAGGTTGGATCTTTCATATACAATGTTATTAACAGAAATATAAGAAGCAACGGGGGCAAAAAAAAAAAAAAAAGATAAAGAACAAAAGCTTCAGCAATCCTAATACTGAAGAAGAAAGACACTATAGAACAGTCTAGATAGAAATTCCAGGAACCATTCAATCTTCAATACCCCTAAATGCATTCAAGTGGTAGTAACAATTACACCTTTTATTTTTAAAAGTATGTATTTAACACAAATAATGCTTTCTATATGCCAGATACTGTTTAAGTACCTTACAAATATTAACTCATTTAATTCTAACACCAATCCATTTTGACAGATATTTTACTTTACAGATAAGGAAACTGAAGTACAGAAAGATTAAGTAACCCTCTCAAAGGTACACATCAAACCTGGCAGTCAAGTGCCAAAGTCCATGCTCCTCACCACTGTACCACCTTGCTTCCCATAATGAGTTTCTAATTTATGAACTTTCATGGATATGAACAAAGCTTTGCACTAAAGCAAAGTACACTGACTCTACTAGCCACACACAAATGGTCTTTTGTCAGTCAAATGCAATTACTTAGTCTCTGGGTGGTGGTGATTTAGCCTCTCCAACTGCATTGTTTGTTAGATTCCTGGCAGCAATTTCAACTCTGGCTGCACAATGGTTTCACCTGGACATTTCATTTGATTGGTCTGAAGTGGGAACTGGTCATTTATTTTACTGCTCGCCAGATGAATCCACTGTGCAGTCATGGCTTAAAACCAAGGGTTTATGGCAAGACTGTAAACTCAAAAGCCTGGTGAAAAAATATATAGAGCAACTGAGGCTTGGGGCAAACTGAAGAGACAAATTTAATTCAAAAACAAAACACTGCATGGATAAACGTTTACATTTATAAATATAATTTGACCCATGGTGCATTTTCTGTTTCTTATTGCAAACATATTTATGATGAAAAGTTAATTCAAACTGTAAAACTCTGAATACACCCTATACAAGAGATGGAAAGAATCAAGAAAAGTTAGAATCAGTATCTGTTATTCCCCTGTGAAACAACTTTACCTAAATGCATATCACCACACAGATCTTGTTTAGTGTAAACAAAGGACTTATGGAGAATCTTCTGGGACTTAATTTTTATGTAACTGGGAACAGGAATTTCCGTATAAATAGAAGAATTTCTGTATAAATAAGTAATACTCAGATGTCCCTGTAAAGGCATGGGGTTCTAAAATAACTTGTGCAATGAGCATCAGTGATTCTACACATAAAGCACAATAAATGAGTACAGTTTACATCAGTGGTTCTCAGATGTTTAGATTTTAAAACCAGCACAAACTTCACCTCAAAAATTTGGGAAGTGAATATTGGGGTTGAAAAATTTTGTGTGTGAAGTTAGAGTATATAAATAAATACAAAGACATATACAAAATTATTATCATACCAACACACACAGAGACACTTACACCACACACAACATCCTTATTAGTTCACATTTTTTGAGAAAAAAATTTTCTTAACCCATACTCACTACTGACAGTTTTAATTTTAAAAGTGGACTGATGTTAATAATGATAATATGGACCATTTCAAAAGGCTAAATTAATCTAATACACTCATTTAAGATATGACCATAAATTCATTACAAAAATTTTGTACTGAAAATTAAAATTTAAAAATTATGAATATAAAAAGATTAGATTCAAACCACATGGATATATTCTATATCAGCTTCCTTCTTTTGTGTGTGTGCCTTAAATCTACAAGGCAAGGTGCTAGATACTAGGGACACAAAGATAAAAAGGCAGACTCCTACTCAAGGAACTAAATTTAGTGGGAAAGACAGATAACTGAACTGGTAAGTGATAACTATTGGCTTCCCAAGTGGTTTAGTGGTAAAGAATCCACCTGCCAATGCAAGGAGATGCAGGAGACGTGGGTTTTATCCCTGGGTCGGGAAGATTCCCCTGGAGGAGGAAAAGGCAACCTGCTCCAGTATTCTTACCCAGGAAATCCCATGGACAAAGGGATAGCTACAGTCCACGGGGTCGCAAAAGAGTTGGACACAACTGAGCACGCCGCAAGTGATAACTGCAATAAAGGAAAGGTAATGGTATCTTGGGAGCATAAAGGAGCATACTTACTTATGTAAAACCAGTAAGATACTACTGGTATCTTCCAAGAGTCTATCCTCCATTATACATTATCATCACTCCATTGGCCTGTTCATCTGCCCTCAAAACTTTAACAGAGCTTCCAATCCTTTACTACCAAGGGATACATCTGAATTAAATCATTACCATTACCATATGACCAGCCAACATGCCTATCTACTCTTTTCTCCATGCCTCCATCTCAACACACACATTTCTAAACTGGCTGGAAATGGCTATTTATATTTTTCCAGGCAAGAAATCTTGGCATCATCATTGACTCTTCCCTTTACTTTCACTAAAACTGTTCACTCAGACTTTCAAAAAGTATTTGACTTATCTTTCTCTATTTTCATGAACACTACTTTTACTTATACTATTATTAACCTTTAAAAAATACATTGGTGTAAGTCTCCTAGCTTACTTTCATCTAGATTCCTTCCTACTTCAATCTATTGTACTTTAGCTAGCTGTTCAACTCCTTTGCCCACTGTATAATCTACAGAGTTTTAAAATAATACAGATGCCTGTGCTCCACAAAGTTCCACAGGCAATACTAATGTAGGATCAAGGTTGATACCCACTGCATTTGTTGTTACATTTTTTCCCCCAAAAATCAAAGGATGTATACCAATACTGTTGATTTTTACTGTATCTTTTAAAAGGTAAAAATTTCCTAAAAAGATACCTTACTACAAGGTGACTAAAAATAACAAAATCAAATAGTTACTATGTGTCCCTCACTGAGTTTATCCATGTTCCCTTTATCTTCCAGTGTTACCGATTACTGTTTTTGTTTTTTTTTTTTTCCCATTTTTCTTTCCCTGCTAGAAATGCAGTTCAAACTCTCCTAGCGCAACTAGGAGAGTCTCCGTTCTGTGGACAGTTTTCAACTTACTCATTTGGTGATTGAGCAAAGATTCCATCACTAAAAAACAGGGCTTTCAGATTCTGTATCAGAATCAGAAAAGAACACGTGAAGAAAAAAAGAGTTAAACGTCACTTGATTTAAAAAAAAAAAAAAGTAAAACAAAGGGAATCTGTTAAAGTGTCTTGGGGTCAAAGAGTTGGTCAGTAATTTAAAGCAGTATTGAAAGCCCCCAAAGGAGAAAAAAATTAGGAAAGTGCAACTAAAAACACAGTCTGTTATTCTAATTTTAAAAGTAATTTCAAAACTTTGTTTCATGAAAAAACACTAACAATACATTTATTCTTTCACTTTTAGACCTTTTGATTTTAGTTTAAAATTATTTCTAATTCAAAGGTTTTTCCCTTCCCCCTACAATTCTCTTGTTTTAGCTGTATGCTAAGGAAAAATCAATCACAAATGAGCAGCTTATCCTAAACTGCTGTTGCAGTACCCTTTGTCTTAAACAAGGAGAATAATTTGAATAATCAATAAGAATTGAACATCTATACTAGGTTATTTAGTAGCTGACTCTTAAAATGCTGCTCAGAGCTGTTAACCTTTGTAACACAATTTTTTTTCCTGACTTAAGTCTACAAAATCAACCTATACTGTGTTCTTCTTTTCTGTTTCAGTATCAGTAACCTATCCTATTTATTCTAACTACTTTTAAAATATTATCACTGCTACTAGTAACACTGATTTTTTTAAATGTAGAAAAGTATAATAAAGATCACTCATTAACCTATGTTTTGAGAATATCATTGTTAACAGGTTAACATGCATTTTAACTTTTTTCTGATTGATAATCTGCACGGGTCTATGTGGCAAACTGTTTTAACCTGTTCTGGCATGCAGAAAAAGTAAATTCAGAGACAATTAAATTGATGAAAACTGCTAAAGACATTCACAAAATAGGCTAAAAAAAATAAAGGTTTCCATTTATATAAACTCAATCCTTTATCTATAAATGACTGACACCAAAAACACTCCTTCTCATCTCCATTGCTAAACATTTCCTGACCATTTCCTTTTGGTAACTACTTCAGATATCAGCACTGCCTGGAATACTGACCTTTATCTCCAATTCTCACTTTACTCATACAAATAGGCAAAGGATCTCTAAGTGCTGACAGAGGACAGGCAGTAAAATGGAGTAGAGAGAGGAAAAGTGTTAAAAGAGTGCATTAAACTTAACTGCTAGGCTTCACAATCTTATCCACAACCCCCAACCCCAAGCCTGCTCATTGCCACAACAAGCATCAGTTTGCACAAATGCACTGGGAAAGGTGGAGAGAAACTTTTTTCTACCAACCTTATTTTCAATATTATTCCTTCATTTTCAATTTCAATATTATTCTTTCATTTTCAATTCCACTATCAAAGATAAGGAAAGGGAAAACTATTATCCAACACTACACTCATTATCCAGGTCTCACTCCTGTCTTTTACTATCTAGAGAATGTTTTTGCCTCTTCCTTCATTCTATCCCAATTTATTTTCTTCTCTGCTGTCACTCCAGAAGAAACCCACGCTTCACATAGCTCTAACTCAGCAAATCATACTTATTATTCCAGGGACTGCCCCATTCTCATCAATTTACATCCTTTTACCCAACACAAATTCTAGGGCTACTTCCTGCTTCTCATTTTCCCTCTCACTCCAAGAACATCTGGAGACACCATTAGGCTTTGAACTGTGTTGGGGGGGTGGGCATTAATCTCATTAAATCTGTTAGAATCTCATAAAATATGTTTGGTGCTAATGATGAACTATCCAAATTTCAAGCAAGTTATTTTACTAGTTTTAGGACTCAGCTCACTCATGTATAAAAACGAAGGAAGTCATTTAGATTATCACTTGAAAATCTGGCTGACAAATTTCTAAGCACCATTGACAGGGGTTCTAAAACTGTACATCTGAGGTGGAATGGAGTAATTTTCTAAAAGGCACCCATATGAGTTTACTGTTTATTCATGTTTGGGAATCACTAAAGTTCCTTCTAGTTTAACATTCAAAGATTCTATGCTGGAATTTTCACTGTATTTTTTGATAGGAATATTTTTATAAAAGGAGTACAGTTTCCATAATTATTGGTATAACAGTACAGGCATGTTACTGATTAAATAGGCCTTTGTAACCTGACCCAGCACCATTTGTATTATTATTTTATAACCAGAGAAGACCTGTAAATGACACTTTAATGACAGTAAGACCTCAAAGTAAAGCATTAAATTAATAAAGCACTAATTCTTTGGTATTATTATATGAAAAATCAGACTTTTTCAGGTGGTGCTTTCACAGATTTTTGTCAAATCACAATTCTTGACCTACATGTCAGAAATAAAGATAGAAAGGGCATGCTTTTTAGGACCTTTTACTTTGCTAGTTCACTGATGGGGCTTTGTATATCATTAAAACCCAGAGAAGTCTAGATCATTGGTGGAATTCAGGGCATTAAAACACCTAAAGAACAGTCTCATTCATATGCTTACAGACTGCCAGGACTTTACCTGCCCTAAAGCAAACTGTATCATTCACTTATGAACTACATGTATCTATCCTAGCTCTGGTAATTTCCAAATACTAATTCTCGTTACAAACAAGCGTTCCCTTGGTTAATATTCAGGCTTAAACACATGCTTCAACATGCGGGAACTAAGAATAAACAGCAGACATGATGACACCTAATTTTTGAATGAATTAATAATGAATAATCAAATTATTATAAAAAGGTAAAAATGGAAATTGAATTATATGCTATCCATTTTTTTCTTTAAAAAGAGATACTTAAGTTTGTACAAAATACACGATAAAGTGTGTCCATTTATTTCCTCATTTTTCTAAATAACACAAGAACCTACTGAATGCCATTATGTAAGTGCATTCTCTGAATATCAAGAATGATGCAATCGTTGCTATAGTAACTACTCATTATTGAATAAATTGTGGGTTGGGGTTAAAGCATTCTTGAAAAAAATTTCAATGTCTCAATATGCCTGATAAGTCTCTATTGCTAACTATTAAAGAATAACTATAGGTTATTTTTTAGGATTACTATTTAAGCAGCTTTAAAAAATAAGAGCCTTGAGTTGTCAAGGGGAAAAAAACTTTAAAGTTTGAAAAATGAAACACATCACCTACATTCAAAAGAACAAAAGATACTTAGTTTTACTCTTCCAGAGTAATTGAAAAGTGTTTGTAACTCAAAAGTAACATTATCTTAGCTATCTGTTCCTTCCCACTGTCATAATTTTGCTTTTAATCCAAGCTTAAGTATAAGACAACCACTAGAAGACTGCCGACTTCTCTACGTGCAATTAAGCTAAAGCCAGAAGAAAGCAAGAAAAAAATTATCCCTCGTTTTGATCTTTAGAAGAAATGTCTCCTGAGCACATGAAAAAACTGGGAGTTTTCACTGTCAGTTTCTTATAAAATAGTTCTGTAAAAAAGCTTGTATTTTAAAACACCAAATATAACTGAGGTCCCAACTATAAACAGTTATCAGGCCCAAGCAAAAGCTACTATGGCTTCTCCTTTGCTCAAGATCTTCCGTAAGAGGGGTTCCCAGCGATGGCTGTTTCGCGGGGTACCCTTAGGAGGCTTAGTCGTTACATACTATTCATATCTAAAGAATATTTTAAGAATCTGCCCCAGATCTCTTTCTCTCCCGCCTAAATAAACACTAAGATCCAGCATTTAAAGAACGGGGTGGAGGGGGGGGGGGCCGGCCGGGGGTGGCAAGGATGGAGCCCCTCCCCCTTAGGTGAAGTCCAGTCAGCTAAAAGGCCTGCTGACTTCGCAGCCCTGGAAGCCAATGCGAGGAAGCTCCGGCCCGGGCTAAACCCGCAGGAATGAGGTAGTAAGAAGGGGGTCAAACGCGGTAACAAATCAAACAGGCTGATCAAAGCGCAGGGTGGTCAACTCGCGCTTCTTCCAGTTCATCTTTCTCGAATGGATTTCTACCTGACTTCGTGTTTGAGCTTCTAGTCTCTCGTAACGATAGACCGCCACCTCCTGTGTGAGGGTCTGGGTTCTTGTGTGTGGTGACAATCTCAGCACCCAGGCTGGGGACAGGGGATGGGAGAGGTGGGGACTCGGCTCCTCCACAGGCCTGGAACTCTCCTGAAGGGCCCTCGAAGAAAAGGGGGCGGGAGGAGGGCGCCTGAAGCCGAACCGAGGGCTCGACCGAGAAGGGGGCGTCCTGGCCTGGGAGAGCGGCCCTGGCAGGGGCTGACGTGCAGCTCCTTCAGGTTGTAATGGTGGCCCCTTGGGGGAGGGGAGAGGTTGACAAGGGGCCGGGGGCGACGAGGCCTCCCCTTCCCCCCGCTCCGTTCGCTGTTTACCTTCCCGGTACTTCTTGCGGAGCCGCCGGTGGACGCTCTTTACCACCCCGGAGAGCTTCTCCTGCTCCAGCTTCCGCTCCTGCTCCCTAGGCGGCGGAGTGCTCGCGGGTCCGGCCCCGTGCTCGCGAGCAGCGCTTCGGCCGCCGGGCCCCGGCTCCATATCGCTGCTGCCACCGCCGCCGCCGCCCCTCGGGCCCCCGCAGACGCCCGCCTGACGGAGGAGGTGGGGAAGGAGGAGGCAGCAGCGGAGGCAGCAGCGGGAGGAGGCAGAGGAGTCAGAGCGGCTGCCTAGGAGGTGGCCACTTACTCAAGCGCACAAGCTGATTGGTGGACTCTGGAGGGCTGGGCGGAAACGGAAAAGGCCAAAGGCCAATAGACGGAGAGCGCTAGGCCGCACCCGCTTGTTTGGGAAGGCGAGCAGCTGAAGGAGGCGGGGCTTGCAGGCTGAGGTTGCTGAGACAGTGCGAGCTCTAGGCCCGACAGCTCCTCTCCCTTCCCCGCCGCTCCAGGGATTCTGTGCGCAGGCGCTGTGATGAGGCCACGGGAGACGCGCTGCAAAGCCATGCGCTTGCGCGACTGAGTTTGCTTAGGTTGGGCATCTTTGCTACCGCCCAGCTTTCTCACGACTTCTAGCCATTTCCCCTCCTGAGAGTTACATTCTGGTGTGATGCTGTCAGTTGTAGGTTCCCTTTAGCTGCGTGGCCCTGAGAAGCATTTAGATGACTTGGGAACACGAGAATTTTACATTTTAAGGAACCCAGGCATGGATGGTTTGGTGGGCACAAAACGAGGTCTGGCTACCAAGTGTGTGCGTCCTGAGTTGTGCCCGGCTCCTTGCAACCCTATGGACTATATAGCCCGTCAGGCTTCTCTGTCCATGGAATTTTCCAGGCAAGAATGCTGGAGTGGGTTGCCGTTTCCTACCTCAGGGGATCTTCCCGACCCAGGGATCGAACCTAAGTCTTTGGTATTGGCAGGCGTATTCTTCACCACTGTCCTACCTGGAAAGCCCAAGCACTGTTTAATTCAAGAGCCAGCAGTGAATGATGCCTCTAGTGCTAGAGTTGGGCGGAAAATCACGGGAACCGGGGAGAGGAGAGGGGCAATAAAAAGCGATGTAAGATGGAAAAGGGGAAAGGAAAGCTAGAGAGTCCATAACAGATGTCCTTGAGAACGTCTGTGGTGGCCTGGGTGTCCGAGAAAGTCTGCCTTGGTCTAATTCGCATCAGAACTCTGAGCACTTTTAATGTTGGCATGGGTAGCTTGCCGCCTTTTAAATGGTTAGGTTAATCTAGGCAGAGTGCTTAAGAGGATTTGGCAACCTGTTCTACCTCCCTCCTCTTCACTCTTCTCATGGGAAGCTTATGGGGAATATGGGTGTTGACTTCTGTCCCAGAAAGGAGGAACAGTGCGAGAGAGAGAGAGAGAGAGAGAGAGAGAGAGAGAGAGAGAGAGAGAGAGAGCGCATTAGCTTTCAGGTGGTACTGAGGGTGCTGGAGTTTCAGAGATTCAACCAGCTGAGGGCCCTTAATGAATTGTGTTAGGCTGTAGCGTTCCCACCCCATCCACCGCACTGCAGTTGTTGGTTACCTGATGTTTGGAAATTGTTGCAATAACAATCTGATCAGTAATTTTATAAATATAAATGAGGCCTGCATTGTGTAACCATTTTGTATGCCACCTTCTGAATAATGAAGATCTTGAAAAAGGTAGTAGCATTATACAGTCTCCAGAACATAGGAGGACCGAGAGTGTGGAAGTGAAAGAAGACAGGTGAAATTTAAGATGAAAGATATGCCCCTACCCTTAGTGAAGAAACAGATCAAACACAGATAAACTTCATAAGAACTAAGTGTAGTTATAAGGAGGAATTACACAGACATGCCTAATAAAATGAGAATGCATGCATGCTAAGTTGATTCAGTTGTGTCAGAGTCTTTTATTTGAGAACCTGAGGACCATAGCCCACCAGGCTTCTCTGTCCATGGGATTCTCCAGGCAAGAATAGTGAAGTGGGTTGTCATGCCCTTCTCCAAATAAAATGAGAATATGCGATCTTATTTGGGGTGGGAATACTTTCATTTGGGAAAAAGAGGAACTTAAAAAGACAACATTGTTTTGCTCTTTCCATATTTTAATATTTATTGAAGGCAAAAAGAGGTGCAAATATTTGAAAGTTATAATCATAGTAAAGAGAGCATTAAATTTCATTTGTACTGAATTGGCTTCCCTGGTGGTTCAGACCACAAAGAATCTTCCTGCAATGCAGGAGACCCAGATTCAATCCCTAGGTTGGTTCAATCCCTTCTCCCTTGGAGAAGGGAATGGCAACCCACTCCAGTATTCTTCCCTGTAAAATTCCATGGACAGAGGAGCCTGGCGGGCTACAATTCATGGGGTCACCAAGAGCTGGACATGAGTGAGCAACTAACACACACACAATCATAAAGAGAGTATTAAATTTCATTTGTACTGAATTGTAGTTAAAAGAATTTTTCCCTCCATGCTACTACTAGCACATGAATTTGTGTGTGTGTGTGTGTGCACTCAGTTGTGTCCGACTCTTTGCAACCTCATGGACTGTAGAGAGTCAGACACAACTAAGTGACTGAATTGAACTGTGTATAGAAAAATATCCTTGGCAAGAAAAATAACTTGTTTTCTGTGTTCAGTTCAGTTCAGTTGCTCAGTCGTGTCCGACTCTTTGCAACCCCATGGGATGCAGCACACCAGGCCTACCTGTCCATCACCAACTCCTGGAGTTTACTCAAACTCATGTCCATTGAGTTGGTGATACCATCCAACCATCTCATCCTCTGTCATCCCCTTCTCCTCCTGCCTTCAATCTTTCCCAGCATCAGGGTCTTTTCCAATAAGTCAGTTCTTCACATCAGGTGGCTAAAGTATTGGAGTTTCAGCTTCAACATCAGTCCTTCCAATGAACACCCAGGACTGATCTCCTTTAGGATGGACTGCTTGGATCTCCTTTCAGTCCAAGGGACCCTCAAGAGTCTTCTCCAACACCACAGTTCAAAAGCATCAATTCTTCGGCACTCAGCTTTCTTTACAATCCCACTCACATCCATACATGACTACTGGGAAAACCATAGCCTTGACTAGATGGACCTTTGTTGGCAAAGGAATGTTTCTGCTTTTAAATATGCTGTCTAGGTTGGTCATAACTTTCTTTCCAAGGAATAAGTGTCTTTTAATTTCATGGCTGCAGTCACCACCTGCAGTGATTTTGGAGCCCCCCAAAATAAAGGGGATTCTCTTGCCTTGAGAACCCCATGAACAGTATGTCTTCTTTGTAAGGAAACTAAATTCCCATAGACAATGAGAAGAGTCAAGATGTAAAAATAAAGTGCATTCTATTTTCAGTATGAATTCAAAACATATTAATTGATGATGAAAAGTAAACTTGTAAAATTCACATCAAAATCTGGGTGGTGGCACTGAACTAGCAAATAGAAAGATTCTGGGCATACTTTGCAAAAGTGTTGTACTTTTCATTGCTACATTTATTGAGTTTTCCTATAGGAGGGAGGTTTCACAATGGAAATTAGGGTTCTTTATCGAAAGCTTTAATCCTTGGTACTAAAATCTTAAAAGCAATTAGGTTTTAATGTATAATAGAAGTATTCATATTAAATTTATATTTATAAAATACACAATGGTGTACAATAGTGCAAAAGACTTGTTATTATTGAAGAAAGAGATATTCCAAGCTGGGCAAATATTCAGCTCACAGCTATTTAGAAAAGAATTTTTAGCAATTCAGTTAAAATAAGGACAAGAAAAATAAAAAGCTGTGTTATTAAAAATATTTATATCTTATTTTTATAGCTTTTATCTATTAATATAAAAATATCCATGAAGTTTAAGTACTTTTCTTCTAGTAATTCGAGCTTTCAAAATGTAGATGTATCATTAATTTGGTACATGTAGAGAAAATGTTGAAAAGCTTTTGCTTTTCATATTTCATTTCAAATTATATAAACTTTTTTTTGGAAAATGTATTTAATGTTTTTGATAGAAACAAACATAGCTGAGAATTGGGAAGAAAAAGAAAAAAAACTTCAGTGGTGTATTTTCCTTCAGCATGACAGATCATAACTTTAGATTTCTTTCTATTTATTGAAAATAAAATTATTTTATTTAAATATTTGTTTATAGTTACTGGTATAATGTCCTCCCTGTAATTAACATATCTACCAACATAAAAATCTTTAAAATAACACAGATTAACTGTCTTTCCAGAGTTAATATGTAGAATGTTTTGGCTAGTATTAATTACAGCAAGTGGTAACCATTAACTATTGCCTCACAACTGCAACTATAAAGTTCACAATATTTTTGTGAGATACTAATTATACAGTTCATTTAATTACCACAGCAAGGCTAATGTAGGAGGAGATTTACCTAGGAAATGGGAAGCATTCTTCCAGTTGATGGATGTTGTCCTTAGAGTAGGACTGAGAGATTTTCTGAATCTTGATTCCATCTTTATGTTAACTAACAGAGCAAGGTGGTTGATTTTCTGAGCCTTATTTTTTCTCCTTTTAATGTAAATGAAGAGGTTGGATTAGACTAGTGTTTTCCAAGTTTTTGTGTTCACCATGACTCATAGTAAAAAAAACGCATCTTACATCAGGGCTTGGGATATATGTACATACATATATCCCATATATATACACACACACACATATCCCAAGTCCTGATGTAAAATGTGTGTATATAAATATACACTGTATATACAAATATAAATATATATTATACATATGTATAAGTATATCTATATTGTACATATACATATATAGAGACATGCATATATAATTAGGACAAATGTTTTATCACCAGACAGTACTTACTTTCCCTAAGTGCAATCCCTGGTGATATTTACAATTCTATTTTAATTTTTAAAACTTTGGAGCATACTCCATTGATTTTTATAGTGTTTTAATGAGTCATGGCTTAAAATTTGGAAAACACTGGCAATTTAAAAGATCCCTTTCAGCCCGAAACCACTGTAATTCTATGACTCACATTGATTTTAAGAATGCTTTGTGAGATGTACCTTGCCATGTTGAAGCTACTCAGTGCCTTTTAAACATCATTTTTATGTCTGTAGAATTTCCACTATTATGAATGCAGGCCCAAATAAATGACTAGACTCTGCTAATCATATTCTCTGGAATGAGCTGTCTGTTCAGAAAAGAGCAGAACGATGAAGCAGAAGCTACAGGGAAACTTTTGATTTTTTGAGGGAGACTGTGCTGGTGTGGGTCTTTTAGGATAATAGCAACCGAAGTCCTATCTTCTACTGTCCAACATTTGCCTTTTAAGGCAAAAAACAGTGAGGTGAGAGCTAACACATTAGTAGCTGACAGTGAGATCTGACCTAGCACATTAGTTGCTGGGTCTGACTTAGGTGTAGATCCAGGCTGGGTGGTCTGTAAGTCTTCCTCACTGGTCCTTCTGGAGATTGAGGGGACAACTGACATCCTTTAAGAAGTACCTTGTCTATTTGAACAACTGGAGTGAGCCCTGTTTTTTGTATAGAAATGTCTAGTGAAGAAACATCTCAGAAGAGAATTAGTTGACCTGAAGGCAGTTTTCACTAGCCTTCACTGTGACTTTTGGTGATCTGTTCTCTACTGGGTTCCTCACCTTCCTCTACTGCCAATGATGGTGACTTGTTCTTACTTCACAGTTGTCTGAATAAAAGAAAATCATAAACTGAAAATGTTTTGAATGGTTAAAGAATTACAAAAGCAAATAAATGTGATAGATATCATTTGTTTTTAAGGGACTTGATAAAATTTTCCTGGATGCTGGAAGCTAGATTTAGACTTTCTTTTATCGAATGTGCATCAGTCTCCCTTTAGATTTTAATAGCTTGTCACTGAATCATCTTTTGTTTTTCTTTTCCTAAAGAAAAGATCTTTAGAAAACACAGATCTCATCCATAGATCTCATACACAGATCTCATACTAGATCTGAGATTACAAGATGTTATATGTCAACCGCAATACATTTCCCAAAGTCAACTGTTCAGTTCAGTTCAGTTCAGTTGCTCAGTCGTGTCTGACTCTTTGCGACCCCATGAATCGCAGCACGCCAGGCCTCCCTGTCCATCACCAACTCCCAGGGTTCACTGAGATTCACGTCCATCAAGTAAGTGATGCCATCCAGCCATCTCATCTTCTGTCTTCCCCTTCTCCTCCTGCCCCCAGTCCCTCCCAGCATCAAAGTCTTTTCCAATGAATCAACTCTTCGCATGAGGTGGCCAAAGTACTGGAGTTTCAGATTTAGCATCATTCCTTCCAAAGAAATCCCAGGGCTGATCTCCTTCAGAATAAAAATACAATTAGAATTTTTTTTGGAAAGCCAAATCAAAAGTTCCAGCCATAAAATTTTAATAAAAATGATATTTCTAATTTACCTAGACTTCTGAAAATTCTTTATTTTTAAACTGAACTTTAACAATTCTTCTTTTATTCAGTAAAGATGTATTCAGCCACAGGCCAAAAGTCTCAGTATTGCTAAGGACGTCAATTTTCCCTAAATTGATGTAAAGATTCAAGGTAACCCCAATCAAAGTCCAAGCCATTCTTTTGGTAGAAACTGACAAGTGATTCTAAAGTTCATATGGGGGAAAAAAAAAACAGCAAAAACCAGAAGATTCGGAACAACTTTGAAAATGGAGAACAAAGTTGGAGATCTCAAGACTTAGTATACGGCCAAAATAATCAAGAGTGTGTATTGGCTTACAGAGAAACAAACAGATCAATGAAACAGGAAAGAACATTCAGAAATAGACAGATACATGTACAGATAACTGATTTTTCCACAAAGTTGCAAAGCTCACTTCGTGGAGAAAGGATAGTGTTTTTGACAAATGTTACTGGAAAAATTGAACATCCATGTGCAAAACAGTGTCCTTCAATCCCTACCTCATACCATTTATAAAAATTAACTCAAAATAGAATACAGACCTAAATATAAAACCTAACACCAAAACTTTTAGATAAAAATCTTTATGACCTTGAATTGGGCTAATAATTGGCAAAAAGTTCATGGAAAAGTGCTCAATATCATTGGTCATTCAGTTCAGTTCAGTTGCTCAGTCATGTCCAACTCTTTGCAACCCTGTGGGCTGCAGCATGCTAGCCCTCTCTGTCCATCACCAACTCCCAGAGTCTACCCAAACTCATGTCCATTGAGTTTGTGGCGCCATCCAACCATCTCATCCTCTGTCATCCCCTTCTCCACCTGCCCTCAATCTTTCTCAGGGTCAGCATCTTTTCAAATGAGTCAGCTCTTTGCATCAGGTGGCCAAAATATTGGAGTTTCAGCTTCAACATCAGTCCTTGCAATGAACACCCAGGACTGATCTCCTTTAAGTGGACTGGTTGGATCTCCTTGCAGTTCAAGGGACTCTTAAGAGTCTTCTCCAACACCACAGTTCAAAAGCATCAATTCTTTGGTGCTCAGCTTTCTGTATAGTCCAACTCTCACATCTATACATGACCACTAGAAAAACCATAGGTTCGACTAGATGGACCTTTGTTGGCAAAGTAATGTCTCTGCTTTTTAATATGCTATCTAGGTTGGTTATAATTTTCCTTCCAAAGAGTAAGCGTCTTTTAATTTCATGGCTGCAGTTACCATCTGCAGTGATTTTGGAGCCCCCCAAAATAAAGTCAGCCCCTGTTTCCACTGTTTCCCCATCTTTTGCCATGAAGTGATGGAACCAGATGCCATGATCTTAGTTTTCTGAATGTTGAGCTTTAAGCCAAATTTTTCACTCTCCTCTTTCACTTTCATCAAGAGGCTTTTGAGTTCCTCTTTACTTTCTGCCATAAGGGTGGTGTCATCTGCATATCTGAGGTTATTGATATTTCTCCCAGCAATCTTGATTGGTCATTAGGGGAAAGCAAATTAAAATCACGGAGCTACTGCTACACATCAGTGCTAATGACTAAATTTTAAAAGTTTGCCCATGCCAAGTATCGGCTTGAACATAGAGGAAGGAGAATTCTCACACAATGCAGGTGCAAATGTTAAATGATGTGATTACTTTGGGAAAAGGTTTGACACTCTCTTAAAAAACTATACATACACCTACCATATGACCCAGCCATACCACTCCTAAGTATTTACCCAAGAGAAATGAAAGCATATCATGAATGTTCACAGAAGCTTTATGTGCAAGTGTCCCAAATGAAACAAATGTCTCTCAACAGATAAATGGATAAACAAGCTATGATTTAGCCAGACAATAGAATACTAGTCAGCAGTAAAAAGAAATAACTATTGATTCACACAACACAAATTAATCTCAAAATAATAAAGCTGAGTGAAAGAAGCTAGAGAGAAAACAAAGCATACTTTATTATTTCACTTACATAGGAATCTAGAAAATGCAACTAATCCATAGTGACAGAAAGTGGATCAGTAGTCATGATAGAAGGGATTTTGCTAAGTCACTTCAGTCGTGTCCGACTCTGTGCGACCCCATAGACGGCAGCCCACCAGGGTCCCCCATCCCTGGGATCCTCCAGGCAAGAACACTGGAGTGGGTTGCCATTTCCTTCTCCAATGCATGAAAGTGAAAAGTGAAAGTGGAGTCGCTCAGTTGTGTCCAACTTAGCGACCCCATGGGCTACAGCCTACCAGGCTCCTCCATCCATGGGATTTTCCAGGCAAGAGTACTGGAGTGGGTTGCCATTGCCTTCTCCGATAGGAGGGATTAAAAGGGAGCATAAAGAAACTTCTGAGGGCAATGGATATGTTTATTATCCTGATTTTGGTGGTAGTTTTATGAGTCTATACAGACATAAACATTTATCACACTATACACTTTAAATGCATGTTCTCTATTGTATATTCTGTTAAAAATAATATATTTGGCACCTATTATATGCCAGACATTCTGCTAGGTGTTGTGTCTTCGGTTGCAAAAAAAGAGAGAGATTGTATTTTCATAAAGTTTGAAGTTACTAGTTAGAGGATGCAAACCATTGGAATTCTTATTTATGTACTATTTATAAAATAAAGCAAGTGGAAATTTGATACAAACTAGTTATTTATGTTGCTACCTAGATAAATTTAGTTTAAAAATAGAAAGGGCTTGGCATATCCATTAAATGAGAAGATATATAAAATTGAAAGAGATATCAAATAATTCTTAAATATGTCTCTTAACAGTGTCCATGACTTTAAGATAGAAAATGACAGGCAGCGTTTTAAATTCATAATTTGGATTAATTCTTAGAAGTCAATAGTGATAGAGACTGGATTTTTGTGTTGAATTAAAATATGTGCTAGTTAATTTTAGGAGAATATGTTTTCCTAAATGGAGAAAGAAAATTCCCATTAAAGTATCAGTCTAGTTAAAGATAACTAATGGCAGACTAGTTGAAGAGAAGTATGATACATTTCTGTTTTACCCTTTCATTCACTTTACATGTTTTAGGAAAAGCATTAGATGGGGAAAATCTTTTGTTTGTTAGTTATTTATCTAAGTTGATTTTAGCCTATAAAAAATTGGCATTTGAGGTTTATAAAACAGTCATAGTTAGTAATTAACTTTGCTCAATTGAAAAAACCTACATTCAGTGACACAGCACTTTGAAGTAGAGAAATTAAGCAAAGAAAAATTGTGAACTAGATAATTTAAAGCCATATAGTTTAAATTGGATGCTTGGGGCTTTTATATGGTGATTTTATACTTTTCCTTTTCTTTCTTTTTTATTATGTTCCCACTCTCTATCCTTTCCAGCCTTTGCATCTTAAAGATATCCCTAATTCCTATCTTCCTTTATTAAAAGATAAATACCATTAGAAGGAATATTTTGACCTTTTTAAAAAATAAATTAACCAGTCATCATATGATATGGATTTTGAGGATAAAGACTAAATGCTATGTGATGGAGAAGACAAAGGTGGGAAAGTGAATAATAGTGAAGCCATTTTGCTTGTTATAATTTTAACCCATATCAAGAAAAGAGGCAGTGGTTCATTCCAAAATTTAATGATTTTAAATAGTATCAATAAATTTTTGCTCAAAATTCCAAAATTTAGGCAGGGCTGAGGGATGGTATCAAGCGGATAGCTCAACTACTGGGAGAAAACCCACTTCCAAGATGACCTCACACATGTTCCTGGCAAATTGGTGCTGTTTCACCTGGGGCTTCTCACAGCATCACAGGTTCAGGGTGCGAACGTGTGTGCTAAGTCACTTCAGTCATGTTTGTGATCCTATGGACTATAGCTTGCCAGGCTCCTCTGTCTATGGGATTTTCCAGGCAAGAATACTGGAGTGGGTTGCCATTACCTCCTCCAGGGGATCTTTCTAACTTAGGGATAGACCCGCGTCTCTTATGTCTCCTGCATTGGCAGGCAGGTTCTTTACCACTAGCCCCACTGGGAAGCAGCAGGCTCAGGGTAGTTAGACTTATTTCTTGGTTGCTACTTCCTCTAGAGCATAAAAGACACTTCCAGGCCTTCTTCAGGGTTGATTGGTCTAATGTAATCTTGAGTAGTTCTACTTCTCCTCTGGATCATTGTTTGAGCTATCTTCTCTGCCTATAAGGCCTTCCCCATGCCTTTTTGCTAACCTATGTCTTATATTTCCTCCCATATCTTACACAAGAAGCACTCTCCTTTGTGAAACCTTTTCTAATTATTTCATATTGGTATGGTAAACCTTTCCTTTTGAAACCTGGTAGCTCTTATAACCTGTAATATTCATTTGTCATTGAAAATATAGTGTCTTATATTATTATTTACTTTCCTATAGACAACATATTCTTTCTCCTCAACACACTGGATAGTTCTTGAAACCACAAACCAAGGTCCATATCTCTATATCACAGTGCCCACCATATGCTATATACTAAATAACGATTTGATAGTAAGGGCAGCTGAATACTGGGGCATCTTAGCTCTTAGTTCTTTCTAGGAGATATTATACTGCTCAAAGTGATGTAGTCTTGAACTTACATAGATGCTGTGTAAAAAATTCTATTTGATGAGATGTTTACTTGTGCTGCTAAAGAATAATTTTAATTATTAGATATAATGAACTTGGATCATTTATTTTATTACATTTTTTTTTCAATCTTTCTTTTTTCACTTTATGTCTCTTGGTCTTTCTCACTGATCCAAAGAAGCAATGGTTATTAGGATGTTCAGCATCAGTGAGGTAAGCCTGCTGCTGCTGCTGCTGCTGCTGCTAAGTCGCTTCAGTCGTGTCCGACTCTGTGCAACCCCATAGACGGCAGCCCATCAGGTTCCCCCATCCCTGGGATTCTCCAGGCAAGAACACTGGAGTGGGTTGCCATTTCCTTCTCCAATGCATGAAAGTGAAAAGTGAAAGTGAAGTCCCTCAGTCGTGTCCGACTCTTGGCGACCCCATGGACTGCAGCCCACCAGGCTCCTCCGTCCATGGGATTTTCCAGGCAAGAGTACTGGAGTGGGGTGCCATCTCCTTCTCTGGAGGTAAGCCTAGAAAATGCAAATATAAAACTAGTTAGCCTGCAAATAATGAGGAGAAATACTTATTAACCCAATTGTCTTCAACTGGACAGAGGAATTTTAATAGGATACCTTTTCTGAACCACAGGCAAAGGTACAATCGGGCAGAGCTGTACTGATTTTGTCCTTTAGTAGTAGTAGTGAAGTTGCTCAGTCATGTGCGACTCTTTGCGACCCCATGGACTGTAGCCTGTGGACTGTAATCAGGCTCCTCCATCCATGGGATTTTCCAGGCAAGAATACTGGAGTGGCAAAAATACTCCCTTCTCCAGGAGATCTTCCCGACCCAGGGATTGAACCCGGGTCTCCCACATTGCAGGCAGACACTTTACCGTGTCCTCTACTACTCCATATGTTTGTAACTGTTATGACTTGGAGAGTAAAAAATGAAACCATTACAATGAGGAAAGAAAACCGGTGAATATAAGAACTTGACAAAGAATAAGTTGGATCTATAAAACAGTGAATTCAATCCAAAAAAATGTCTTGGCTTATAGATGTGTCAGCATCTTCAAAAGTAGTTTCTTTTCAGGACACTGCAGTGATTTCAGTTTGAAGAAGTTTCTGAACCTTTAACTCAAGGTAATGAGCCAGTTAATAGGAGACTGGGTTTTGTGTAGGAAGCAATTACCCCGATTGATAGGAAACTTGAGAAAATGAGCACAAGCTTTAATGAGATCGACAAAAAGGTCATGTGTCTGAGAGCTGAGATGGAGTAAAAAGGAATGATGATGGGAGAAATCATTAAAGAGGATGGCATGAAAACCAGTGAAAATAAAGATGAGATATAATACCATTGGATCTACCTCTCTAAAAGGCCACAGAATTAATTTATTTAAAGATAAAGTGATTTCTAGATATTTGGGAGAAAGGAGTTCATGGTTCAATTGTACCTTTGTCAATTATTTAGTTTTCATTCAATCCAGTATAGTGATAAAATAAGTATTAATAGAATAAATCATTCTATACTGATATATATTCTAGTTTATAGATGACTTTTGGAAAGAGCAGGTCATAAGTATTGCTTCCACTTCCTCTTCTCTCAGTCACTTCTCAATCCACTGCAATCTGGATTCCACCCCCACCAGTCTACTGAAATTGCTCTGAGAGAGGTTAGCAATCATGTGATCACCTAATACATTAGCCTCTTTTCAGCTCCCAGCCTATTTCTCCTTCCAGCAGAATTTGATGTTGTTGATCATTTTTCTTTCCTGTAAAGCTCTTTCTTGACTTCTCAGACACAGTTATGTCTTATTTTTTCCGTTATGTTTCTGCCTCCTCTTTATTTTTCTCCTAGTTTCATCTCTTCTGCTGGAGTTTTCCAAAGGAACCACTATCTTTTCCCACTTTACATGATCTTCCCGAGTGATGTCATGCAGTACTGGTGTTTCAGATATTGTCTTTGTATCTCTCAAATACTGATTTTTCAATCCTTTCTTGACTTTCGGATGTATCATTGGATTAACTGTAACTCTTCAGGTTTCATATCACCCTTTCAAAACCTGTTTTTTGTTGTTGTTATTGTTCGACTTTTTTTTTTTTTTTTTTTTTGGTCACAGTTATCAGCAATCATTTTACCCTATTGCCCAAGCTAGAAATCTTGGAGTAATCTTTTCTTTTTCACCTTTCCTCACTACTTATATTAAAGTTTGATCCATTCTGCCTCTTAAGGTTCCATACACGTCTTTCCATTGCTACTATTTCTATCCCAAGTCAGATTCATTTTATTTTTTTGCTTGGCATTTTTCTTGGTATTTTCTTAACTGGACTTACCTCTGAATCTAACTTGTCTCTGTTTCTATATATTCTTTATATTGCTGCCAGAGTTATCTTTTTAAATGATGGATTTGATCATATTACTTCATATTAAAAAAATCTTCACATATCTTGATGACTTGAGGGCTGCCTACTTAACTTCTAAAAACATTATCTTCTATGAGCTCAGCTATTGATCCACAAGAATGGGCCATGAGAAACTATATTTATTGAATGACACTCCACTCTCTAGCTATAGTTGGCTGAAACAGGAGGAGTAGATACCTGAACTGGCTCAATCTCTCTCCCTCCTGTAAAAAGGTTATACTTCTGAGCAATGGAGTCACCATGCTCTAATATGTGAAATGGAGAAGAAATAAACTAGGAAAGAAAAGGAGAAATGAGTGACGATATGCATGCTAAATTCCAGCCCTTCCCAGGCTGTAACTGCTTTTCCACTCTTGAATTCTGTAAGACATTTGTATCTTTATTTTTACATCCCCTTTCATTATAGATATCACCCAAGTAGATATCTGTTATATTGCAACTCAAAGAGTCTTAATAATTACGGTTGTCAACAAATTAAGTTCTAATTCTTTGGCAGGCACGCAGTACCCTCCAAAAACCAGCTTTCAAGTTTCATCTCTTTTCACCGCCTCCACTCTCCATTATAGCCTCAGAAGACAATACAACATTGGCTCAATCTTATGTCTCCATGGGATTGTCCTCTTCCTTTTCCAAGTACGCTTGCTTCTCAGAGGGACAGGTATTCATTGCTCTTTCTAGTTTTCATTTTTGTTGTTGCTTTGTTTAGCTTTATCATACTGCAATCTCCTACTTTCCTCATTCCCTTCCTTGTCCAACTTAGATTCCACAGGCCATCATTCTCTCAAGGACTTCCTCAATTACCATGCTCCCTTCTCAGACTTCCCCTTTAATACTCCCTCTTTCTCTGAACCATCAATCTCTTTGTCTGAACTAGGACATCCCCATCACTGTACAAATATGCTCTCATATCTCCTCTTGATTGAATATTTTCCTCCAACTTTCATTCCATTCTTATGCTTCCCTTCAAAACTAAACATCTTGAAAATGTTATCTACTCCTGCTTCTTTTATTGCCTTAGCTAGTTAGTGTTAGTCACTTAGTCATATCTAACTCCTTGGGACCCTGTGGACCCTAGCCCACTGGGCTCCTCTCTCCATGGGATTTCCCAGGCAAGAAAACCGGAATGGGCAGCCATTACCTTCTCCAGAGGATCTTCCCAACCCAGATATTGAACTTGGGTCTCCTGCATTGCAGGCAGATTCTTTACCATCTGAGCCAGGGGAAGCCCCTTGGGTGATCAGGGAAGCCCATGGTAGCTGGGCTACCAGGGAAGCCCCTTCATTGCCTTACTTCCTATTTACTCTTCAGGGCTTCCCTGGTGGCACAGTGATAAGGAATGCACACGCCAAGGCTGGAGACACAGAGATGCAGGTTTGATCCCTGGGTTGGGAAGATCCCTTGGAGTAGGAAATGGCAACCCATTCCAGTATTCTTGCCTGGAAAATTCAATGGACAGAGAGGAGCCTAGTCGGCATCAGTCCATGTGGTTGCACACAACTGAACACAACACCTCCTTCATCTGAACTTTGTTTCAAAAGTTCTACGGAAATTGCTTTAGTCAAGATCACCAACTTTTGTTTTATAATATCCAGTGGATACTTACTTCTCTGCCCTTAGCCCCATTGAACATATTTAATCACTTCTTCCTTATTGAAATACTCTCCTCTTTTAGGGAGAATTTTGGATTCTGAGATCCCTCATGCTGTAGAACTCTCTGTTCCCTCTCTAGTTATTCCTTATTCCCCCTTGGTTCGTTTTCTACCTAAGCTTTAAATGTTGGAGTTGACCTATTCTTCCCCATCTATATAGTTATTTCCTCAATCCTCCCATTCTTGTAAATCTGAAAGCTTTGGTCTTTATTGATTCTTCCCTTTTTCTTGCTCACATTTTAACTTCTCACCAACTCCTGTCAAACCTCTCTTCAGATATATTCATAGCAGCCCACTTTTATCCATCGGCCTTGGAAACTTTCTAATTCACTGCCTTTATAATTTATCACCTGGACTTCTGTAAAAACTTCCTAACTAATCTTTAAGAAGCCTCTATTTTTGTCCACCTTCCAATCTATTTTACATTTGGAAAAGGAAATTCTTTTAATCTTTTAAACATATAAGTTGTATCATGCCATTTATTGTTTAAAACCATTTTATAGATTCATATTGCCCTTAGAATAAAATTCAAACTTTCTACCATGACCTACCAGGCTGTGAATTTAATAACAACATCTATTATTTCTCTTTTAACTTGTTCTACTTTTCATTTATGCTTTAGCCATTGGATTCTTTCAGGCCCTCAAACATGTTAAACTCTTTCCAACCTCAAATATTTTGAACATATTTCCTCTGCTAGAAATTCTCTATGCATTTTGAATTTTTGGCTTCCTCTCGTCATTAAAGCTTCTCCCTAGAAAAGTATTTCCTGACCATCAAGTACAAAACAGTGCCTTTTACCTGACCAAATTCCCTATCGCAGCATCATTATCATTTTCTTCATGATATTTATCACCAAGTACGTATTTCCCCCTGTTTACTATCTTTCTCTTTCAGTAAATGGGAAGAGAATGATCATATTTGCCTTGTTTGCCACAGCATATCCTGGCACATATGTGCATGGCGCATAGTAAATACTTAGCCAGTATAATGAATTAATGAATAAACAGATGAACGTTATTGTACTAGACTTTCTCTTTACCATGAATCCCAAAAGCCTGGGAATTTCTCAAATGCAGGGCCATGCCTTATTCACGTTTGTATACCTTACTCTGAGCATAATTCCTGACACATAGGAGATACTCAGTAAATGCTTAGTAATTTTTGGCTAAAATGAGTACAAATCACCAGCTATTTTTTAATAAAATAACTGCTTTACATTTCTGTGTTCTATATCATCTAGAAGAATCCTGCCTGTATGAACAATACCAAGATTGTCCTTGGTTTATAATAACTAGTGTATCCTTCATCTGTACATCAAAAATTGAGAGCATAATAGTGCCAGGCACTGTTCTAAGCTCTGGGGATATAAGAATGAAAAAAAGAAAGAAAAATAAAACAACGAAAAACAACTTCTCCCTCATGAAGCTTTTATTTCAGTGAGAATAATAACTCAAGGATTCTGCTTCAATTAGTGAGTCTTAAGCCTTGGTATTTAGTATTTTAAATTAGTATTCTAATGTACAGCAGGAGTTAAGAACCATTGCTTTAGGATGAATACTCCTTATTACTTTTTTTTTTTCCCTGACCATATACCTCTAGCGGCATTTTATTCTATCAGAGTGTAAGTTTACTTTCAATGTGTCAATATTTGCTTTTTTTTTTATTACTTGCCTTTTTAACTTAAAGTATTTTAGAATAAAACAAATATACAAGATAAAGAACCATATTTTAATGAATTATTCTCTTTAGCTAGACACAGAATCCACCCCAGAGGAGAGGAATGATTTGAAACTCTCCCACTTAGGATGTAAATTTGAATCATGAAGGCAAAAAGAATATGAACAAGGAACAGAAAATATCTGGAGTTTCCCTTTTCCAAGTAAGCATTGCTGTGTAAGACTGGAAAATTTCTTGTTCCTTTTTTCCCCTCATTGCTTCCTACATTTACTATTTCTATTTATTGCATGGAAAACTATACTCAGTGATAATTATTCATAGATGATAATTAGATGCAACAGGTCCATGTTCTCTAATGGTGTTGAGGTCTTTAAATTTTGCAAGTTAACATGTAGTTTCCAGATACTTTCTGACACCCATTTTTATTGAGGAAAATATGCATACACTTTGGTGAGTTACAATAGATGGATGCAGCCATGTAAACATCAATTCAAATAAACTATGGAATATTTTCATCATTCTAAGAAATTACATTGCTCCCCTTCCAGTCAGTCTTCACTTCCCATATACAACTGATGTCTGAATGTGCTCACATTCCTTTGATGTGTGATCTTAGGAATATTTTTCCTGTCCTTCAGCTTCTTATAAAAGGAATCATACTGTAAATGTACCTTTGTGTCTGGCTTCTTTCAAATCAAGCCTCTACAAATTCATGCATATAAGCCAGTTACCTAATTGTCTAGTCACACAAAAATTAACAGTTCTCAGAGAAATATAATGAAATCTAGAGTCTTTAGAATGTATCACCCACAATATCCAGTGTGCAATAAAAAAGGAATAGGCACACCAAGGAACAAAGGGTATAATCCCTAGTCAAATGAAAAAAGAATCGATAGAAAGAGATCCCAAGTTGATCTGGATGTTAAAATTAGCTTTCAAGTACTTTAAAGAAATAATTATGAAGATGTTCGTGGTTTAGGAAACAGGTGATCAAAATGAGTGAATAGATAAGCAAATCTCAGCAGGGAAGTGAAATGATATAAAATAGCCAAATGGAAATTCTATAAGTAAAAAGTACAAGAAGCATATGAAAAGTGATAAATTTCATTAGTCATCAGGAAAATGCAAATTTAAAACACAATGAAATAACATTCATATCCCCAAATTGCCAAAATTTAAAAGATGACAACCAAATGTCAACAAGGATATAGACCATCCTTTTGGAATATTACTGGTGGGAGTGTTAAATGATAGAGCCACTTTGAAAAAAGTTTTGGCAGCTTCTTATAAAGTAAAATATACACATCCTGTGACTTAGTATTTCTATTTCTAAGTAATTAATCAAGAGAATGGAAACATAATTAACCAAGTGAATGGAAACATATCCATACAAATACTTACAAACACATATATTAATAGCAGAAATAATTCAAATGGCCAACAACAGTTTAATAACTAACTATGATCTGTTTATACAGTGGAATACTACTAAGCAATAGGAAAAATGTATTAAAATGTATTTCCTCTAGATTATGTTGTAATGCCTCTGTATTATTCTTCTGGGGGTAAAGGATAAAAGTCATAATATGAGAATACTGAGATGTTTCTTCCAGTTGAGAATAAACTTCCTGTGATTGTCACAGTTAATAGGTGTCTCATGCCAATTATTGCTAGCTTGACCTTAAGTAGAGAGATCAATATCTTGAGGGATTTCCAATGGATACCAGATATTAAAAACTAAATCATGTTCCTACAAAATTCTTAGGTTAAAAGCTTAATCCTCAGGGCCTTTCCTGATGGTCCGGCGGTTAAGACTCCGAGCTTCCACAGCAGAGGGCAGAGGTTCAGGGACATAAGATCCCACAAACCACACAGTGTGGCCCAAAAGGAAAAAAATGCCTAACCTTCAATGTGACTCTACTTAGACATATGGCCTTTAAAGAGTAATTATGAGTAAGTGAGGTCACAAGGGTGAGACTCTAGTCCAGCAGGACTGTGTCTTTCAGGAAGAGACACCACAGCTCATTCACTCTCCCTGCAGACACATGCCCAGAGGCAAGGCCATGTGAGGATACATGGAGAGGGTGACTCTCAGCAAGTCAAACAAAGAGGTCTCACCAGAAATCAAAAGTTGCCAGTGCCTTGCTCCTGGACTTCTGAGAGAAAATGAATTGTTTACGGCACCAGTGTGGTACTTTGTTATGGTAGCCCAAGAGGTCTGATACATCAAGACTGAAAACTTGTTGACTATTCATTATTAAACTCATGATGTTAATTACTAGGGTTTCTAACTAAAAGCTATTTAGATTTCTCTGACCAGGTAATACTATCATTTTTCTTAAGTTTTATTGTCCTCTCCCTGTTCTTTTTATTCTTAAATAATTCATATTCACAAATAAGAAGATAGGATCTGATTCTTTAGAACTCTTGAATGATTCTGAAATTCTCTAGAAACATGGACTGACAGTGAAATGCAATAAATATCTCACTGTATTTCAAAATGTGGCATCAAACTTACTTTAGATTCATGTGTGCCACTCAAGATTATCTTCAGAGGTAGGCATCACTAAAAGCCAAACATTACAGAATAAAGAATCTTTTACCATCATTCCTATGTGTACTCTTGACAAAGGGAGGGGGGAGTTTTAGTTTTTCCTGTTTAGTTCACTTTCCTATATTGCTAGTATTGCTTAGCAAAATAAATATTTTATCATAAGAATCTATAACCCAATGTTATAATTGATTTAATATAATTTTGTAATAGTAATATATGATGTTTTGCTTACTGTTTGTGTCTGCTCTGGGCTCAGTTGCTCAGTTGTGTCCGACTCTTTGCAACCCCACCCACTATAGCCTTCCAGGTTCCTCTGTCCATGGGATTATCCAGGCAAAAATACTGGAGTGAGTTGCCATTTCCTCCTCCAGAGGATCTTCTTGACCCAGGGATCAAACCCACATCCCTGCGGTTTCCATGTTGACAGGTGGATTCTTTACTGCTGAGCCACCTGGGAACCCCTGAGTATTCCAGTATATGGGATAATGCTGATTTATTGTCAGTTTTTTTTTTTTCCAGTTCTAACTACACAAAGGAAATAGTTCAAAAATCTAAGCGAAATAATGTGTATTAGTTGCGACTTCATAGAATGTCCACCTTATGTCATCTTTAAAATTCTGAATACTTTACAGCAACCTGTTAGGCTTACCATAATGTCTCTCACCTCACATGTGTTATAATCTTATAATTAGAGAATATCACTTCATTCCTCTGTAGACCTGCCACCATAATGGGAAAATCTCATAATTACATCTTTATAGAGCTTTTGCAAATGAATGTTTATTAAAAAACTGAATTTAGTAAAGCAGCATATAAGGAGAGATGCATTTGCTGCATAACAAATTGTTGGACCATATTATTATCTGATTATATTAACATGATATATCATGGTATAGACATTGAAGTGGCTATTTTAATTTCCTAATTAGATCTTAGGTTATATAGTTTAGCATCCCTGTTATACAGATGAGGAAAGTTCACAGAAGCTGTTCACAGAAAGTTCTTAAAGAAGTGAAAGAAATTATTTTTAAACTGACATCTTTCATTTCCCCATATATGAATTCAGTTGGTAGTCATTTCTCCAAGTGTATCATGTCTCATGCATGTAGCAACACAGAGTTTTCTGTTTGAAAATGTTAGATGTTAATTTCTGGTACTTGAAGATGATAAAGACTACACTATGAGAATGGGAGATGGGGTTGCATTGACAGTGCAGATTACATAGCAAAAATAGCAGAATTTTTTTAGAGAGGGGTACTAAAAAGCTAAATAAAAGCATGATCAAATAAAACAAGAAAATACCAAGCTAAATTTTAAAAAAATTAATCAGCAATACTTAACAATATTTAGACATTTCTAAGTTATTGTATATGTTAACACATTAAGTTATTTTGCACCTTGAAAGGTTCTAGCAGATGTTAGATTTTGTGCATAATTTGGTAGATGTAAAACCCTTGTTTTTTCTGGGTGGTGGTTTAGTCGTTAAGTTGTGTCAAACTCTTGTCATCTCATGGACTGTGGCTCGCCAGGCTCCTCTGCCCATGGGATTCTTCTGGGTAGCATACCCTATATTGGGCTTTCTAGGTGGCGGTAGCGGTAAAGAACCCTCCTGCCAATGCAGGAGACAAATGTGAGTTTGATCTCTGGGTGGGGAGGATCCCCTGGAGAAGGGTATGGCAACTCACTCCAGTATTCTTGCCTGAATAACCCTAGGAACAGACGAGCCTAGTGAGCCACAGTCCATAGGGTTGCAGAGTTGGACGGACTGAAGTGATTTACCACACACCCATAACCTATATTATCACCATCATTTCTGATGCTATGGAGTCAGTTAGTCATATAGATACAGTAGTACCATTCAGGTTCTTTGCCACTTATCAGAAGGCATGAATATAACTGAAAAATTACCTTCAGGATGGAAGAACCCAGATTACAGTCTCATTTGTTTATGAACCTATTTGTTCATTCTTTTTCAATTTATATAAAGCTGAAAAAAAGGACAGGGAAAGAAATGGACCGTTTTAGGGTTAGAAGCAAAATTATTATACGATGAATGGAACATGAAAAGGATGCTTCGGGAGTGGCTCAATCAGAGCAAGATCTTTCGGGTTCCTAACTTTATGTGATGACTCCAAAGAAAGCAAAGAGAATAAGACTATGGCTCTCTCCACCTCCTATAATCCCACACGCCTTAGCGCAACTAAGCCTGGGCACCACAACCATTGAGGCTGTTCTCTAGAACTGGGGAGCCGCTACTAATGAGCCAACGTGCCAGCTACTGGAAGCCAGTGTGGCATGGAGCCTGTGCTCTGCAACTGGAGAATTAGCAGTGAGAAGCCTGTGCACCACAGCTAGAGAGTAGCCTCTGCTTGCTGCAACTAGCGAGAAGTCCATGCAGCAATGAAGACCCAGCACAGCCAAACATAAATAAATAAAATTATTTTTTAAAAAACAGAAGAGAGTATAGACGAGATAGCATTTTTGTTGTTGTTGTTGTTAAAAATGTCAGAAAATTAATATTGCTATTCCTTAGGGTATATTTCTAGATATAGTCAATAAAGTTTAAAATTTTGATATAGATTTTATTTCAATTTCACCATATTTCCATTGCTGAAATGTTGGCTCTTAGTGATTGAAACAATTGAAAAAGGAAGGGCTGTGTTATCCTTGGGGAGATGGCCTAAGGGAGGAAGGAAATTTGGGTTCTGAATAATTCAACTTTGATACTAAGTTGCTGAATAACTGAAAAGCTTGCTAAACCTCTCTGAGAACACTGTTTACCTCTAAAGAAGGATATTGAACTAGATATCTCTGCAGTCTTCTGCAGATTTTATTTCTAATAATTGTTAGACCTCTGTTTTCATGGCAAGGTATGGAATCAATTATTTCTAGATGAAAACATTAAATTTATTTTGTGAAGAGACCTAGAGAAGGATGATATGAGGCTGAAACAAGTCTGATTATAATTCTGAATTAATAATGCTGGAGTGATTTAGTACTATCAAGTACACAGAAGATTTAGATTTGCAAAGGCAGGGTATTCAAATTTTTGTGAGCTAGTCTAGAGACTACATTAGATTTGAAAAAAATAATTTTTTAACAGACCTAAAAGAAATTAATTAATAAAGAGTTAATTAATAAATGTACAATGGATAAGTTATTAATGGATGGTTGTATGGGGATTAAGAAGTGACACATACCTATAAAGTTAGCAAGAAAATAAACTTTGCCCAAATGTTCAGCTATTATTTCAGATAGTTCAGGTTGCTTGGCAATGCTAAATGTGGATAATTGGAATAACGGAAATTTACATTGTGAAGGCTCTATTTTGACTGCTAATTCAGACATTTTTCAAGCCAGCAGAGTTTTTCAGGGCTTTTAGCAGAATGATCAAAGGCCCTAAACAAGCCCTTGAATATTGCAAATTCAGAAATCAGCAGAATACTCAGCATTATCTCCAGAGATTAGTTGGTAATACACCTGACAAAGAGGCTCATTGGGATGGAGAATTGGGAATGTAATAGTGATCTCAAATGACATAGAAAAAGGAGGATAGATATCTCAGAAGCTTAATAAACAGCTACAAAGACCCTCATCAATGTCATGATTAAATCTGAGATTTCCTATGTCTATATTTCTGGAATCTAATTATAATAATTGGGAAGGAGGATACCATGCTGAGGTTATTTCCAAGCTTTCTCCTTCTCAGAGCTTTGACCCCTATGACCCCTTTTATAAATTTGTTGTAAATTGACCTAAGGAAATTTGGCCATACATAATAATTAAGTTTTGGTATAGATAAGTAAGGTGAGACTATAGGTCTTTTCCCCCATAGCTTCACTGTGTAGTGAAATGTCACAGTGAAGGCAAGTCCAAATTTGTCACAAATACAAACATTACATAGCAATGTTTATTGGAAAAAGTTATGATGCTTTATAAACTGCATCATTTTAGGCACTCTGACAGAATCTTGCATATAAACTTCAATATAGATGAATATGGCTATATTGTAATGCCAAATATAGCTAAACTTTTACTTAGAGTTAGGTGAGAAAATCTGCCATTAGGCAGCCAAACAATGTACTCATAAATCATAAATCAGGGCTTTCTTCTAAAAGGCGTAGGATATTGGGTTGCTTAGATATTAGGTTATGAAAATCTGTACATTTGTAGCCAATGCACATACCATGAACACCATTCATTTCACAGTGAAAAACTACTTCTGACAAAGCCTGCTGTGCTGATTGGAGATAAAGATATTTGAAAGGCTAGTGTAGATGCTTCTGGATTGTTTTGATTAGAGCCATTAAAATCCAGCTGACCACCCATGAAGTGTATGTTCCTTATTGGGACACTTCAGTGATAATTACCTGTTTGATGGCTCAGATAGTAAACAATTTGCCTACAATGCAGAAGACCCAGGTTTCATTCCTGGGTGAGGATGATCCCCTAGAATAGAAAATGGCAACCCACTGCAGTATTCTTGCTTGGAGAATCCCACAGACAGAGGAGCCTGGTGAGCTAGAGTCTATGGGGTCACAAAGAACTGGACACGACTGAGTGACTAACACCTCTACCTACTTCTAGGGTAAAATTAAACTGAGATTCATATATCTCTCCATCCACATTGGGGTATTTTAGGGTAAATTACAGACAATATAGAGCAGTTTCCTTAAAATGTTAAAAATAACAGTTACATGTGTGCTTAGTCGCTCAGTCGTGTCCAACTCTGCTACCCCATCGACTCTAGCCCTCCAGGCTCCTCTGTCCATGGGGATTCTCCAGGCAAGATTACTGGTGTGGGTTGCCATGCCCTCCTCCAGAAACAATACTCTTTGAAGGGGGTGCCACTCATCAGCACTCAGCTTTTTCTTTCTTTCCCACAGTTTCTCTTGCACCCCCATTGAACCTTCTAATTTCAAATTTGTAACCCTTCTGTCCGGTCTCCTTCAAGCCCAGTTGAGAAGAAATAAAAATAAAGGCAACAAACTCCCTTTCCTGATACATCTCTCCAGCTGTGTGGCTGTCTTTTTGTAATCAGTGTTTCTCTGACAACATGAGCACCTCAATAAATGGAGAGAAGAAGTAACTAATTTAAAAAAATGCATTTATTTATAAATAAATAATGAAAATGAAGAAAAGAAAGGCTGACCTAAAATTCCATTACCCAGGTAATATGTTGACACGTTAAATGAATAAATACTTGAATATGATTGGAAAAATACATACCATAGAAGCGTATGCTAGTGACTCAGTCATGTCTGACTCTTTGTGACTCCATGGACTGTAGCCCTCCAGGCTCCTCTGTCCACGGGATTCTCCAGGCAAGAATACTGCAGTGGGTTGCCGTTTCCTTCTCCAGGGGACCAGGGGAGAGACTCCCTTCCCCATCTCTCTCTAAGCATCTTCACTCATGGCCACAATCGTTTTTGTGTAAAATAATGATAGGCATCATTTTGCTGCTTTTTTCTAGAGGAAAAATAAAATCATTCCACTTATCTCTCACAAAATGATCATTTTTCCTTATTAATTTATGAGTTCTTTGTAAATATGCTACACATATTTTTTCTTACATATTCTTTGATTTTGTTTATAGTTATAATTTTAGTTTTTACCATTCAGAAGTTACTCCACATTGATTTGAAACACAACTTTAACATAATGGAAAATCTCTATGCACGCTGTGCACTACTTGACTTTTTCTGTTTCATTGATCTATTTCTTCTCATGTTCCAATCTGTTTAATTATGGAAGCTACATGACTGTCTTAAGAGCTAATAGGGCTAGCCCCATTTACTCTTCCCTTTTAGGATTTTCTTCATCATCTTTGTGTTTATTTTTCCAAATGATCTTTAGTATAATTTTGTCCAGCTTAAAAAAAAAATCTGTTTGGTGTTTTATGACAGCATTTAACCTACAGAGTAATTTAGAAAGGAAATGACAATATCGTCTCCTTTTTATACAAGTGAATAGTGTGCATAACAATTTATTTAAACTCTTCCATATACTCTCCTGTGCAGTTTTACATTTAGGCATATAGATTCTGTAAATTTCCTGAAAGTTTATAGTTAAATATTTAAACTTGTTACTGTTCTTGTAAATCGGATAATTTCTTCCAGTACAGTTTCTATCTGGTTGTTTCTGAAATATTGCAAAGCTAACATTGTTTTTAATATTTACTCTGTAACCCTTGGACTTACAAATTTTCATGTTATTTCTAACAGTTTTCAGTTATCTTAAACATATATGCACGCCCTGACATGGAAATGGTCAGTAGATATACGGACATATGTACCACATTTTGAATCTCCACAAAATCAGTGGTAAAAGGATAAGGTAGCCTATAAAAGTTTTTTCTCCACCTTAAGCAGAATGGACAAACTAGCTATGTATATTTTATTTACATAATGGCTATAGGGCTTCCCTTGTAGGTCAGTTGGTAAAGACTCTGCCTGCAATACAGGAGACCTGGGTTCGATTCCCAGGTTGGGAAGGTCCCCTGGAAAAGGAAATGGCAACCCACTCCAGTGTTCTTGCCTGGAGAATCCCATGGACAGAGGAGCCTGGCAGTCCACGGGGTCGCAAGAGTTGGACATGACTTAGCAACCAAACTGCCAGTGCCATATTGGACAAAAGAGAAAGAGAATTGTGACAGTTTACAGCATTTTACTGTGGTTGAACTCTTTGTCTTGAAAAGCTTGGCATTTGTAACTATGAAACACTGAAATTTTGTGAACAGTTTGAGGAAGAAGTAATAAGTTAACCGATTCGTCAGACTTTCTGACATATTATTTCAAGACTTAAGTCTGAGAACATAACCTAATTGGTCCATTAGCCTTACTCTAGGTTTTTAATTGGACCTTTTGAAGACAAGATTTCTTTGCTTTTACCGTGGGCTAAGGGAAAAAAATGAGCATAAAATGCAAGCACCCAGGTTACAACTGAACAGAGAGAAGAGACAGCTCCTTCCATCTCCCACCAAATAGATCTATAATGTGTATGTGCTCAATCATGTCAGACTCTTTACAACCCTATGGACTGTAGCCTGCCAGGCTCCTTTGTCCATGGGATTTTCCCAGCAAGAATACTGGAGTGGGTTGCCATGTCCTCCTCCAGGGGATCGTCCCAATCCAGGAATCAAGCACGCATCTCATGGTCTCTTGCATTGCAGGCAGATTCTTTACTGCTGAGCCACTGGGAAAGCCCAGATCTATAATGGGGAGCAGCAAATTTCAGCCTGTAGTGACTGAAATCAAGGTAGGGTCTGTTGTATAAGGAGTGTCACCTAGGAAGCCTGGGTAGAAGTAGGGACCAAAAAGTGAGTCCCAGTCCCTGAGAATCAGGCAATGGACCTTTGTAAGACCACTTCTCACCAGAACATAGGAACATGGGTTTTTAAAAAAAATTTTATACAGTTTTTAAAGGTTATACTTCATTTACAGTTATTATAGATTTTCGGCCATATTTTCCATGTTGTACAATACATCTGGAGGATTGCTGGATCTTAGTTCCCGTCTATGTATTGAACCTGGGCCCTGTACAGTGAAAATGGGGAGTCCTAACTACTTGACTGCCAGGGAATTTTCTGACTCTATTTAACTGAGCTTTCTGTGTATTAATTCTCTTATAGCACTATCTGTGATCTCCTAGGTCTTTGTCCACATTTCTTGCCAAAAACCTGTTATCTTTTATTGTAGTTCAGTTCAGTTCAGTTCATTTCAGTCACTCAGTCGTGTCCAACTCTTTGCGACCCCATGAATCGCAGCACGCCAGGCCTCCCTGTCCATCACCAACCCCCGGAGTTCACTAAGACTCACGTCCATTGAGTCAGTGATGCCATCCAGCCATCTCATCCTCTGTCGTCCCCTTCTCCTTCTGCCCCCAATCCCTCCCAGCATCAGAGTCTTTTCCAATGAGTCAACTCTTCGCATGAGGTGGCCAAAGTACTGGAGTTTCAGCTTCAGCATCAGTCCTTCCAATGAACACATAGGGCTGATCTCCTTCAGAATGGACTGGTTGGATCTCCTTGCAGTCCAAGGGACTCTCAAGAGTCTTCTCCAACACCACAGTTCATGTTTTATCTCCTTCTAGATTCTAAGAGCCTTAAAAGCAAGCCTCATATCCTGTTTACCTTTATATTTTCAGGATTTGGCTAAGTAGCTGATATAAAATAATGTCACATAAACATTTAATGAAAAAATAAGTTACTGAGATTAGAAAGAGGCAGACTGGTAAAACCTAGAAGGGAAGCAAAATTCATCTTCCTCTGAAATAAGAAGCAATAAAGTTGTACATATGTAGTATTGGTCTTTCATGAATATGCTCCCACCATTTCAAAGGTAAGGTAAAAAATCTTGGGAAAAAAACTGGTCCAGCTAATTATGAATTTGTGTCCTAAGTAGTCATACTTTTATTTTGGCCAAGCTACAAATATTGATAGTTGTAAATAAAATTTTACAAGATATTCTCCATGAACCAGGGATAAATGAAGAATGTGATTCTGGAAATTAGAGAATAGTTCAATGGGGGTGATTATCTTCCCATCCATTATCAGATCAGGCTGTCCTAAGGATGGAAATACTCAGCTTAATCCTACTTTAGGACTAGAATCGAGAAACAAAGAGTCTATGAAGTCTTGAATGCCTGTAATATGTAAACATGCAGGTATCTTTTTCTTCTTCAAGGGCACTGAATATTTATTTTGGCTGAAACTTGTAAACTATGTGATATTGTGATTAATAATAAGAAATATACATCTAGTTTTCATTTGGAATAAAGGAATAGAGCTCCTAAAACCCTTGGGATTTCCTAAATGATGAAAGCAGTAAAGGTGTCTTTTGTTAAGTTCTTGGTGTGATTTTTGGAAAGCCATTGGTAACCTAGCTTCCCAGGTGGCACTAGTGGTAAAGAACCTGCCTGCCAGGGCAGGAGATGCAAGAGACTTGGGTTCAATCCCTGGGTTGGGAAGATTCCCCTGGAGAAGAAAATGGCAACCCACTCCAGTATTCTTGCCTGGAGAATCTCATGGACAGGGGAGCCTGGTGGGTTACAGTCCGTGGGTTCACACAGAGTCGGACATGACTGAAGCAACTTGGCTGGCTAACCTGAGGCGGGGGCTGTTTGCTAAGTGAACCAACCAGGTGATCAGAGGGATGAAACTTTCTGTTCCCCCTCCTGATTTGCTGGGAGGGGAGAGGAGCTGGAGTTCAATGGCCAATGATTTAATCAATCATGTCTATGTAATGTTGCTTTTAGTCACTCAGTCGTGTCTGACTCTGGACTACAGTATGTCAGGCTTCTCTGTCCTTCACCATCTCCCAGTAATGAAGCCTTCCTAAAACTCAAAAGGATGGGGTTTGGAGAGCTTCCGGGTTGGTAAACATGTGGAGATTCAGGGAAAGTGGCACTTCCAGAGAGCATGGAAATTCTGAGCCCTTTTCCCATACCTTACCATGTGGCATCACTTTCATCAGGTTGTTCCTGAATTGTATCCTATATAATAAACCAATGATCTAGTGAGTAAACAGGTTTTCTGAGTATTGTGAGGCACTGTTGCAAATCATTCAAACTCAGGGAGAGACTTTTTGGAGCCTCTGGTCTATAGCCCCTTGGTCAAACATACAGACGATAACCCGGGCTTGTGATTGGCATTCTTGAGTTGGAGGAGGTTGTTGGAACCTCCTGTTTGTAGCCAATTTGTCAAAAGCACAGGTAAAAACTTGAACCTGTGACTGACCAGTATCTCAGATGAGGGGAGGGGCAGTCTTGTAGGGCTGGGCTCTTAACTGTGGAATCTGAGCCTATCTCTCAATGGATAGAATCAGAATTGTAGAATACCCACCTGGTAATCTGAATCTTTAATTTTACTATTAAATGCTATATAAACAGGAATTTGGGGGCTTCCCAGGTAGTGCTAGTGGTAAAGAATTTGCCTGTCAATGTGGGAAATTTAAGACATGCAGTTCTATCATTGGGTTGGAAAGATCCCCTGGAGGAGAAAATGGCAACTCACTCCAGATTTCTTGCCTGGAGAATCTCAAGGACAGAGGAGCCTGGTGGGCTACAGTCCATAGGGTCACACAGGGTCAGACACGACTGAAGCAACTTAGTATGCATGCATGCAAATAAGGATTTTAAAAAATAACTTAGCTACTGAAAATTCAGAGCTTATTTTCAATCACTGAAAGTATCTGGTAAGCTAGTGTGGGTTCAAAAATATTTTATCTTGTTTCCAAGTAAGCAACATTATTTTATCAATATCAAAAGTTAATATAGCCATATCACTAAGAAATATGATGAAATTTCTGAATTTGTAATTTGTGTTCTAGTAGCACTGATTTGGTCTTCCCTTGTGGCTCAGCTGGTAAAGAATCTGCCTGCAATGCAGGAGACCTGGGTTTGATCCCTGGGTTGGAAGATCCCCTGGAGAATGGAAAGACTACTCACTCCAGATTGAATCTGTGCTTTTGAGTAACTGTGAGGACAGTTTATTTAATTGCTATAGAGAAAGAAACCATGTTATATATGTTTAAATGTATGTTATAGTCTGTTTTGAAATGAGAAGGACATGCCCTTTTAAATGACGACAAAAACAAGTACATTTATGAGTGATTTAAAGCCTGCTATACCTATTACTGAGAGAAAATGCAACATGAGCCAAAGTATAGTGCACATTTGGATTTAAACAAACCCTGGCTTCAAAAAGGGAAAAGAATGGGCATGAAAAAGAAACATGGTCAGAAGAGGAAATTTTTCTGCTGATTTGAAAAATGCTGTCATGTGGAAGTTATAATGGGAAATATAGGACATATTCAACCTTGGGCTCTTTCTGTCAAATCCTGTAAGGAAGGAAGGGTTAGAACTCTGAAGCAAAAAGAGTTTAGCCTCTGGGGAATTCACTAGCTAAGTCAAAGGTAGGCTGAGATCATAGATAACTATTAAAATGAGAAAAGGTGCAGTAAAATTTTAACTCCAACAGTTGAGGAAATTTGGACTTTCAAAACTTGAGAATATGAATACTCTGATTAAATCTGTAGGGGTGGAGCAGGGGAGAGAGGCTCAAGAAAAAGGTGATATATGTATAATTATGGCTGATTTGTGTTATCATACAGCAGAGACCAACACAAGAGTGTCACATTCCTCCAATTAAGAAATAAATTAAAAAAGAAAAAATGTTTAAAAATCTGTAGGGAATATAATTGGATTAAGGTTCATAACTGCTATATTTAACAAAGATGCTCTCAAATTTTACCCAAGTATTTGTACTTCTTCAGACTTTGATCTAAATAATCCAATCTTTAAAAAGATTTTATCATAGGTTATAAATTTGTATGCTCTAAGATACACCATTTGGAAATTTGGAAAACTAAGCAGTGGCCACAAGACGGGAAAAGGTCAGTTTTCATTCCAATCCCAAAGAAAGGCAATGCCAAAGAATGCTCAAACTACCACACAACTGCACTCATCTCACACACTAGTAAAGTAATGCTCAAAATTCTCCAAGCCAGGCTTCAGCAATACGTGAACCGTGAAATTCCTGATGTTCAAGCTGGTTTTCGAAAAGGCAGAGGAACCAGAGATCAAATTGCCAACATCTGCTGGATCATCGAAAAAGCAAGAGAGTTCCAGAAAAACATCTATTTCTGCTTTATTGACTATGCCAAAGCCTTTGACTGTGTGATCACAATAAACTGTGGAAAATTCTCAAAGAGATGGGAATACCAGACCACCTGCCTCTTGAGAAACCTGTATGCAGGTCAGGAAGCAACAGTTAGAACTGGACATGGAACAACAGACTGGTTCCAAATAGGAAAAGGAGTACGTCAAGGCTGTATATTGTCACCCTGCTTATTTAACTTCTATGCAGAGTACATCATGAGAATTGCTGGGCTGGATGAAGCACAAGCTGGAATCAAGATTGCCGGGAGAAATACCAATCAGCTCAGATATGCGGATGACATCACCCTTATGGCAGAAAGTGGAGAAGAACTAAACATCCTCTTGATGAAAGTGAAAAAGGAGGGTGAAAAAGATGGCTCAAAGCTCAACAGTCAGAAAACTAAGATCATGGCATCTGGTCCCATCACGTCATGGCAAATAAACGGGGAAACAGTGGAAACAGTGGAAACAGTGGAAACAGTGGCTGACTTTATTTTTCTGTGCTCCAAAATCGCTGCAGATGATGATTGCAGCCATGAAATTAAAAGAGGCTTACTCCTTGGAAGGAAAGTTATGATCAACATGGACAGCATATTAAAAAGCAGAGACATTATTTTGTCAACAAAGGTCCGTCTAGTTAAGGTTATAGTTTTTCCAGTAGTCATGTATAGATGTGAGAGTTGGACTATAAAGAAAGCTGAGCACCAAAGAATTGATGTTTTTGAACTGTGGTGTTGGAGAAGACTCTTGAGAGTCCCTTGGACTGCCAGGAGATCCAACCAATCCATCCTAAAGGAGATCAGTCCTGGGTATTCATTGAAAGGACTGACGTTGAAGCTGAAACTCCAATACTTTGGCCACCTGATGTGAAGAGCTGACTCATTTGAAAGACCCTGATGCTAGGAAAGATTGAGGGTAGGAGGAGAAGGGGACGATGGAGGATGAGATGGTTTGATGGTATCACCAAATCAATGGACATGAGTTTGGGTGAACTCCTGGAGTTGCTGATGGACAGGGAGGCCTGGTGTGCTGCAGTTTGTGGGGTTGCAAAGAGTCGGACACAACTGAGTGACTGAACTGAACTGAAGATACACCACTATTTATTTTGGATGATTTAACTATAATATGCTAAAATATTATTTCATTTTTCATATTTAAATTTTAGTGAGGTTGAACAGTATTCCAGTCATCATGTTATGTGAACTGTTGATTCATTCGTGCCCTTTCTTATCTGTTATTGTGATTTCTGTGTCTTTTCCTACTGATTTGACGAACATATTTGTAGGAATATTGACAGTTTGCTATATTTACACATGAAAGATAACATCATAATGTGTGTAAATGTTTTATAGAAGTAACATAATTGTTATAAATAAGTGTTTTATTTTCATTATACAGTAATGGAAAGTCAGAGTTTTTGGATCTGGAAGCCATAGCCTAGGTACTCCCATTTATTGGCTGTTTAATTACAAAAATTTCAGATATGTAACTTGGAAATAACCACTAGAGGGTTTTTATTTGTTTTTTCAACTGAAAATATCTATAGTGGTAACTAAATTTAGAGTATGAAAAGCCAATTAACTTAGAAAATATCAATGATCTTTGTGCAAAATAACTTAAAATAAGAGTGTTAGACCCCCTACAGGAAAGTTAAACAATTCCCTAAAAGTTTTTCTTACAGCTTTATGATAGCATGAAATAAGTTGTTATTATTGTTATTAATATAATAAGTTCTTGAAAATAAAGATTACTCTGCAAATGAAATTTCTGAGGATAGTGTGTAGAATCAAAGGAATGTGATAATATGCTTCACAATCCATTCTTCAACTTGCTAAACGTTTGGGTCAAATCCTAGTATAAAAGGACCTGTATAGACAATAATACTTAATATTTACACTGAACCCGATATCCCCCTCTGATTAAAAATACCATACCAGACATGTTTAAAGGTTGAGTCAAAATTTTTAGGCATCAAATAAATAAAGTTAGGTACTGCGGAATATTTCAGAGCCCATGTAGGCACACTTCTCAGTCTTAATCCTCTTAATAGTTCTGTTGCTTCCTAATCTGTCCCACTGTTGTGTAGGCAGCTTGTAGCAGATATATTTGGCAAATGCTGAGGAACCCCGGGATCACGGATGCTTCTAACCCCAAGTACATGAATAGAACTTTATCATTTCCAAATATAGGCTGATCCCAAGTTAAGAAAATTTATAATTTGGAGCACATCATGACTTTCAGTGAGGACTCAGCTACATTGTCATCAACTATCTTGTTTGGCTATGCCTTTGGATGACAGAAGTGTTTGTATTAAATGTTTGGTTGCATAGAGTTGGTGGACAAGTTTACCCTTATTTTTGCCTTCTCTCTCTAGTGCTCTCTTTCTCAGGCAGAAGACATAACCCTTCCACCTAGCTAGAGGGAAGAGTCAGAACATTCCACAGTAATTTATACCTCTATTAATATTCTTACTTTTGCAATAGAACATGTGCCTCCCTTGGTTGTAGAATTTCTATTTTAAAGTTGCCAGGAGTAAATTAGGGAGTTTTGCTACCTGTGACTCTCTTTTGCCTCTCTCTCAAGTTCCATTCGGTTCTATGAAGACCTACAAGAAGACCTATGAAGACCTATGAAGACCTACAAGACCTTTTAGAACACCCCAAAAAGATGTCCTTTTCATTCTAGGAGAATGGAATGCAAAAGTAGGAAGTCAAGAAACACCTGGAGTAACAGGCAAATTTGGCCTTGGAATATGGAATGAAGCAGGGCAAAGACTAATAGAGTTTTGCCAAGAAAATGCACTGGTCATAGCAAACACCCTCTTCCAACAACACAAGAGAAGACTCTACTCATGGACATCACCAGATGGTCAACACCGAAATCAGATTGATTATATTCTATGCAGCCAAAGATGGAGAAGCTCTATACAGGCAACAAAAACAAGACCAAGAGCTGACTGTGGCTCAGATCATGAACTCCTTATTGCCAAATTCAGACTCAAATTGAAGAAAGTAGGGAAAACTGCTAGACCATTCAGGTATGACCTCAGTCAAATCCCTTATGATTATACAGTGGAAGTGAGAAATAGATTTAAGGGCCTAGATCTGACAGATAGAGTGCCTGATGAACTATGGAATGAGGTTCATGACATTGTACAGGAGACAGGGATCAAGAGCATCCCCATGGAAAAGAAATGCAAAAAAGCAAAATGGCTGTCTGGGGAAGCCTTACAGATAGCTGTGAAAAGAAGAGAAGCGAAAAGCAAAGGAGAAAAGGAAAGATATAAGCATCTGAATGCAGAGTTCCAGAGAATAGCAAGAAGAGATAAGAAAGCCTTCTTCAGCGATCAGTGCAAAGAAATAGAGGAAAAGAACAGAATGGGAAAGACTAGAGATCTCTTCAAGAAAATCAGAGATACCAAGGGAACATTTCATGCAAAGATGGGCTCAATAAAGGACAGAAAGTGTCTGGACCTAACAGAAGCAGAAGATATTAAGAAGAGGTGGCAAGAATACACAGAAGAACTGTACAAAAAAGACCTTCACGACCCAGATAATCATGATGGTGTGATCTCTAATCTAGAGCCAGACATCCTGGAATGTGAAGTCAAGTGGGCCTTAGAAAGCATCACTACGAACAAAGCTAGTGGAGGTGATGGAATTCCAGCGGAGCTGTTTCAAATCCTGAAAGATGATGCTGTGAAAGTGCTGCACTCAATATGCCAGCAAATTTGAAAAACTCAGCAGTGGCCACAGGACTGGAAAAGGTCAGTTTTCATTCCAATCCCAAAGAAAGGCAATGCCAAAGAATGCTCAAACTACCGCACAATTGCACTCATCTCACACACTAGTAAAGTAATGCTCAAAATTCTCCAAACCAGGCTTCAGCAATATGTGAACCATGAACTTCCTGATGTTCAAGCTGGTTTTCGAAAAGGCAGAGGAACCAGAGATCAAATTGCCAACATCTGCTGGATCATCGAAAAAGCAAGAGAGTTCCAGAAAAACATCTACTTCTGCTTTATTGACTATGCCAATGCCTTTGACTGTGTGGATCATAATAAACCATGGAAAATTCTGATAGAGATGGGAATACCAGACCACCTGACCTGCCTCTTGAGAAATCTGTATGCAGGTCAGGAAGCAAAAGTTAGAACTGGACATGGAACAACAGACTGCTTCCAAATAGGAAAAGGAGTACATCAAGGCTGTATATTGTCACCCTGCTTATTTAACTTCTATGCAGAGTACATCATGAGAAACGCTGGACTGGAAGAAACACAAGCTGGAATCAAGATTGCTGGTAGAAATATCAATAACCTCAGATATGCAGATGCCACCACCCTTATGGCAGAAAGCGAAGAGGAACTAAAAAGCCTCTTGATGAAAGTGAAAGAGGAGAGTGAAAAAGTTGGCTTAAAGCTCAACATTCAGAAAACGAAGATCATGGCATCTGGTCCCATCACTTCATGAGAAATAGATGGGGAAACAGTGGAAACAGTGCCAGACTCTATTATTTTGGACTCCAAAATCACTGCAGATGGTGATTGCAGCCATGAAATTAAAAGACGCTTACTCCTTGGAAAAAAAGTTATGGCCAACCTAGATAGTATATTCAAAAGTAGAGACATTACTTTGCCGACTAAGGTCCGTCTAGTCAAGGCTATGGTTTTTCCTGTGGTCATGTATGGATGTGAGAGTTGGGCTGTGAAAAAGGCTGAGTGCCGAAGAATTGATGCCTTTGAACTGTGGTGTTGGAGAAGACTCTTGAGAGTCCCTTGGACTGCAAGGAGATCCAACCAGTCCATTCTGAAGGAGATCAACCCTGGGATTTCCTTGCAAGGAATGATGCTAAAGCGTACTTTGGCCACCTCATGCGAAGAGTTGACTCATTGGAAAAGAGTCTGATGCTGGGAGGGATTGGGGGCAGGAGGAGAAGGGGACGACAGAGGATGAGATGGCTGGATGGCATCGCTGACTCGATGGACGTGAGTCTGAGTGAACTCCGGGAGTTGGTGATGGACTGGGAGGCCTGGCGTGCTGTGATTCATGGGGTCGCAGAGTCGGACACGACTGAGCGACTGAACTGAACTGAACAAGTTCCATTCCATGGTTAGAATAGTCCTTGTAAAGAGTAATAAACTACACCCCTGTGTCCTACCTCCAAGTCACTTCAAATATAAGTATTGTAAGCCTGTTTCAGACTTCTAAAGAATTCAGCCCCTGGGGCAATTCTACCTAATAAGAAATGTCAAGAAAATTCAAACCCATGCACTTTCCTCAATTTATTACTTAACAGTGTTGTGTCACAAAGGGAAGGAAATATCCTTTAATTATTTCACATAAGGTATTCCACTTTTTAATTTCTGAGTACTTTTTAAAGTCAATAAGTAGTGCTGATTAGGGCTTCCCTGGTAGCTCAGTGGTAAAGAATCCGCCTGCAATGCAGGAGACCCCAGTTCGATTCCTGGGTTGGGAAGACCCCCTGGCGGAGGGTATGGCAACCCACCCCAGTATTCTTGCCTGGAGAATGCCCATGGACAGAGGAGCCTGGTGGGCTACAGTCCATGGGGTCACCAAGAGCTGGGCATGAATGATGACTGAGCACAGTGGTGATTAATTTCCATATTTTCAAAAGACATCAGTTTTGTATTTTTCTCTGCAATATGTATATTTCTTATACCAAGTTGTATGTGTCTATGTATTTTGTGGGACCAGGATAAATCTAAGCTTAGGCAGTTTAACATAACGAGATTTAGCAAATGAAAAATGGGAAAGAATTCAAGAGATGATAGCTATACTGTTAATTGAGTAAGGGCAAACTACTATCATTCAAAAGAAAAGCAGAAGAGGATAACTTGGGAAACAATGATTTCCTTTATGCCTCTTGAGCAGCTGGTTAAAGCTCAACCGATTTTTTTTTTTCTTTTTACATAACAGGATACCAAGCACCAGGGAGCCTTGTTGGTAATGCACCACTGAAAAACATTTACCAAATGCATACAGAGCTGATAAAACTTGAACTATATCTACTGGCCAAACATCAAGGTTTCAAGGTCTCTAAGTACTTTCTGTGCAGCACAGAGTTGTATTCATTACTTGAAAGAATGATGTGTTAATGGGATTCAGTGGTATTGGTATTTGACATGTAAGCTAGAGATAAAATTGAGTGAAATGGGTAACTTTTCAAAATGAATAGCAGGGTAGGAAGAAAAGATTCTCTCCATCATTATTGAATAATGTCAATGTTTTCTGTCTAAGGGGATTTTCCTTGCTGTACATTAGTAATTGTTCCTGAAAACAGCTTATGAAATTGACCTTAAATATATTTTATGATGATACTCACCTCTATGAAGTGTGTGTGTGTGTGTGTGTGTGTGTGTGTGTGTGTGTGCATGTTTAAACCAGAATCAAATTTCTGTTTCCTGTGGGCTTTGAAGGGCTGTCTCCATAGTGATGGCCAATGAGCAGAGAGGAGCTCACAGGTGTCTTTCTCAGTACGTGCGGCACAGTCATCTCTTTTCATGTCCTTCTGTTTGTTCCCTGTACACCGTTCCTGGCTGCCTCCATGGCAACATCCATTGAGCTCTTGCACATACATCAGTGTACCTCTGTGTGTGCTCCTCTGTGTGTGCCCTCATGCACTCAGGGTTATCATAAAGCATCTGAGTGCCATACATGGCCAGTCAGTTGGTTTTATGTCCCTGGCAACCGCCTTTTCCCTCAGGATAGTACCAATTCTAATTGCCTTAAGAATTGTACCTATTGAGTTGTCTACTTGCGCCTGATACGCATTTATCTTCTATGACTTTGGTTTCATGGATATAAACTGTTAATATATTGAAATATGGAGATTATTGGCTGTATACCTACAGAAGGGCCCTAACTTATAAAATATCAAGTCTCAATATAGCTGTTTTAGCCTGCAGTATTTTCACATAAAAGACATTCTATTTATACATTTTTGCATTTCATGCTATTTCTTCCTAGAATTTAAAACACTCTAGCTTCAAATTTGTATTGTTTTATTGTTTGAGTGACTTCTCTCTGTGTGGCATTTTATTTTATAAGGAAACATTAAATCTGCCCTCAAGACACTTAATTGTTTTGGCAATCATCTGACATACCTACCTTGATGAGATATATGCCTAATAAGAAGAAGCTGATGCTGATCTCAAGTAATATATGGATCCACTAATTAACCGACATTAAAATATCTGGCCATGAATGCAGGTAACTGACAGTGTATATTATTCTATTTTTTAACAGGTGAGGAAAAGAATAAAAATGAAAAACAATTTGATATAAAGTTGATATTTGTGAAAATAAAGTTAAGTTACTGGTAGCATATTTTACAATTACTGCTACTCCTTACCATATATATTTGGGAAATGAATAGACGAAAGGTATGATTCTTTTGAACTGACCTAAATTATTCATTGATAAATGATTTGATAACTGCAATAAACTAAAGATTGATTACTAAATTTTCTTATACTGATATCTTAATTCAGAATGATAAATTTGATTTAGGTCAGATGAAGTTAATCATAAAACCTTCCAAAGTAAAAGTTTTGGCTCAGAAAAAAGTTATGAATCATAGGATAAAATGAACCCATATAACTATTAATTATTCAATTTATTTTAATTATCTTCCTAGAGAAAATTTTTATTTGTTTTCCCTAAGATCTATGATGAATTGTAGAAAATGCATGTTTATTCATTTGGTACTCTGGGTTTTGGATTCTTTTAAATATAATTCTGGTATCAACTATCTCAGAGTAAAGACCCTTTGTAAATAAGAGGAATGCTACTCATTCAAGGTATGAAAACATTTTTGAAGGTTCCTTAACTTCAAGCACAAATTAAAAGAGTTGTAAAAATGTGAAAGTGGAAAAATTTTAAATCAAAATATTACATTTAAAATTTATTTTAAGTCAAAGAGGCAAAAATGAGACAAAACAGAAATATTAACAGGTCAGAAGCATAAAGATGGTACACTTAAGACATCAGTATGAGATTAAACTAAAGAGAAGACTACTCTGGTTTTAGATGCTTTTTGTTATTTTGCTTATTTTTAACTTTTAGATTTCTTATTGAGATATTTTAATTAAAATCTGTTCTATTGTATTACTACACTTGTAGTTCCTACTTCAACTACTAAAATAATCATTTAATATGAATCAATTCAAAGTTTGGGAGCACAGTTTAGACTATCTGAACTTGATAACATCCAGTTATTTTCATCATTTTGTGTTTTTTTAAAAGTTAACACATATTGCAGTTGCAATAATGCCTTTCAAATGGGTGATTTTCCCATGCGTTTTGGTTCTGCTATCCCCTTAAACCAGAAGTCCCATGTGTTTGTCTTTGGGAACAGCAAGAAAACCTGAAGTTAGAGATGATTATAGTATTATTCCATCCAGAGTACTTATTAAGCAATACTGGGAATCCATGTTATTTGGAAAATTTCTGATTTTTCTTTTTAAAAGCAACCTCGTATTTCTAACTCACAGCTCTGCTCTAGCGTTTCCTTAAGAGCATCCCAATTTCCTCTCTTATTTTATTCACCTATTGCAGGAGCATCAAATTACCGGCAGTGGAACATTTGCAGTCATTCTTTGGTTTTTCTTTGTTTGCCAAGAGTCATTTTATGTAATTGTTCAATATCAGCTTTTCTCACCCAACCAGTCTTACCGGCATGTGTTAGGTTCTATCTCACTTTTATGTAGGATATTAAACTGTCAGGTAAAACGAACAATTCTTCTAGTGTTAAAAATTATTCTTTGCTTATTGCAAAGTTTTTAATACGTTTCCTTTTTGCTTCCTTTAACTATGGTGGAACCTAAAATTATACAAGACTGTTGCTGCTGCTGCTGCTAAGTCACTTCAGTCGTGCCTGACTCAGTGTGACCCTATAGACAGCAGCCCACCAGGCTCCCCCATCCCTGGGATTCTCCAGGCAAGAACACTGGAGTGGGTTGCTATTGCCTTCTCCAATACAAGACTGCTGCTGCTAAGTCGCTTCAGTCGTGTCCGACTCTGTGCGACCCTATAGACAGCAGCCCACCAGGCTCCCCCCGTCCCTGGGATTCTCCAGGCAAGAACACTGGAGTGGGTTGCCAGTTCCTTCTCCAATGCATGAAAGTGAAAAGTGAAAGTGAAGTCACTCTTAGCGACCTCATGGACTGCAGCCTACCAGGCTCCTCTGTCCATGGGATTTTCCAGGCAATAGTACTAGAGTGGGTTGCCATTGCCTTCTCCACAATACAAGACTAGAAATTGTTTAATATTTATGCCCTTGCTATTGTTATGCAAGCAAGTGGAAAGTCATTTCCAACACTACAATTCACTTCATTAACAGCAAATAAAATTTCTATTTCTTTTTTCCTTCAATTTTCACACTGATAATTTAATCTCAGTGACTCATAAGTAAATTATAAATTTTGTGCATGGTTATTATTATAGGATCATTATATTATAAAGAAGCCTTTATATTTTTCCATTTACAAGCTGAACAACCCTCAAAATAATTGTGAAAGTAAAGATAGCCCTTTTCTGCAGCCTTATTTCCTACCTTCCGGTTACAACTCCAAGTAAATCACACTATGAGTTTCTAAAGTGCCACAAAAGTCAATCTGATGCTTCCAATATTAATGGTCATGTTTGTTGAGGTCTTACTACATGATAGACTATGTCTTAAGCACTTGATATGAATTTATTAAATTTATTCAAACTTAAAAAGTAGGTACTTACTATCCCAACAAACTAGCTCACAATAAACTGTGGAAAATTCTTCAAGAGGTAGGAATACCAAAGCACCTTACCTGCCTCCTGAGAAATCCGTATACAGGTCAAGAACAACAGTCAAGAACTGGCCATGGAACAGCAGACTGATTCCAAATTGGGAAAGGAGTACGTCAAGGCTGTATATTGTCACCCTGTTTATTTAACTTATACGCAGAGTACATCATGCAAAATGCCAGGTTGGATGATGTGCAAGCTGGAATCAAGATTGCCAGGAGAAATATCAATAACCTCAGACAAGCAGATGGCACCACCCTTATGGCAGAAAGTGAAGAGGAAGTAAAGAGCCTCTTGATGAAAGTGAAAGAGGACAGTGAAAAAGCTGGCTTAAAACTCAATATTCAATAAACTAAGATCATGGCATCTGGTCCCATCACTTTGTGGCAAATAGATGGGGAAACAGTGGAAACAGTGACAGATTTTTTTCTTCAGCTCCAAAATCACTGCAGATGGTGACTGCAGCCATGAAATTAAAAGACACTTGCTTCTTGGAAGAAAAGCTATAACTAACCTAGACAGTATTTTAAAAAGCAGAGACATTACTTTGCCAACAAAGGTCTGTCTAGTCTAAGCCATGGTTTTTCCAGTAGTCATGTAAGGATGTGAGAGTTGGACTATAAAGAAAGCTGAGTGCCAAAGAATTCATGCTTTTGAACTGTGGTGTTGGAGAAGACTCTTGAGAGTCCCTTGGACTGTGAGGAGCTCAAACCAGGCAATCCTAAGGGAAATCAATCCTGAATATTCACTGGAAGGACTGATGCTGAAGCTGAAACTCCAGTACTTGGCCACCTGATGCGAAGCACTGACTCATTGGAAAAGACCCTGATGTTGGGAAAGATTGAAGGCAGGAGAAGGGGATGACAGAGGATGAGATGGTTGGATGGCATCACCCACTTGATGGACATGAGTTTGAGCAAGCTCCAGGAGTTGGTGATGGACTGGGAAGCCTGGCATGCTGCAGTCCATGGGGTCACAAAGAGTTGGACATGACTGAGCGATTGAACTGAACTGAACTGAACTGAACTTACTATCCCAACTTTATAAATGAATAAACTGAGGCACATAGAGGTTTAGTAACTTGTCCACAGCCATGCAGTTAGTGAGGGGAAGAGCTGAGATTTTGAATCTAGACCATCTGGCTCTATTATTCCACAATTCCATGATATTCACACATTTTAATGCTCCTTTTAGGGGGTTCTTGGTGGCACTAGTGGTAAAGAACTCACCTACCAAGGCAGGAGACATACAAGATGTGGGTTCGATCAGAAAGAACCCCTGGGTCAGAAAGAACCCCTGAAGGAGGACATGGCAACCCACTCCAGTATTCTTGCCTGGAGAATCTCATGGACAGAGGAGCCTGGAGGGTTAAGGTTCATAGAATTGCAAGGAATCAGGCAAAACTGAGGTGACTTAGCATGCACGCTTTACGAAACTCTAGTTGTAATTCTCACATTATCTTAATATGCTAAATGAATTACAAAAATTGAAATTGGAATCACAAAGGCTACAAGGGAAACCGATGTGTCCCCCGAAGCTGCCTAAGCCCCATTTTCCCCCAAGTCATCTGGATTTTGTTTTAATAAATGTCATTGTCTATGAGACTGCTTTTAATACTACTTTTGCTTCAACAGAATGCTGGTGTTCTTCTAGGGCACTCATACTGAGAGGAAGAAAGATGAAATAGCTGGGAAAGCATAAGTTTGAGGGAAGTTAATATAAACTGGTGTTCAAAAATTATTCAAAGATTTTTGAAATTTATTTTTAAAAACTGTATTTAAGCTCCATGGCCTATATATTATAGGTAAATATTTCCTAGCTACTCCCGGGATGCCTGGATTTGAATTGACTGTTCTAGTTCGTATGTCACCCCACTTTTCTTCCCTATCCTCTTTAAAAGTATTAGGTGTCCTCAGTTGAGAAGCAACTCAGGGAAACCAAGAAAACACCTCTAGTGAATGTCACTCTTTCATTCAGCTCACTTTATCAACCATTTTTGATGGTGTGTATAGTGAGTTCTCTGTCCCTGGCTGTCCTGATTGAATTTCATGACCTCAGTTTTACAAGACACAGCCATCTCTGGTTCTGGATGACTCAGTTTCTCTCTGGGATGCGCAGAAGGATCAGCTCAGAGTCTTGTTTCATCTCTCTGTTCTGAAGAGCTCTAAAACCTGTGGGCGAATGTAATATGAAACTTTGGCGGAGGTATTGTGACTCAAGCCAGGCTGGAGAGAAGACCTTGCTGGAAACCTCCCATGCCTTGGACAATATATATGTGAACTCGAATTCAAAGTTCTTTCCTATTTACAAAATATTGTTGTATTGTAAAACACTGTAAAAACAATACTTGGAAAAGTTACTTAAATTGTCATCACCCTATAAAAACAACTTTTTATCTTGTCACAAACATAAATATTAATACTCCTCTATCTTTAAGTGGAATATTGCAGGCCCCCAAGAGAAAGCCTTTGTTTTACCTTATGCTTACCTCCCTCAACTTTTTACCTGAAAAAAATAGAGCTAATTCCAATAGTGAGAAGTGGATAGTTTCCTAAGGATGTAGTAGGGAATTGAGGAAGAGGACTCAGATTGCATAATAGCATCTTCCATATTCTTGTCTCCTGCTCAAGGTTTCTTCTCTCTTCTGGTCCCTTCATCCCATCCCGGTATAGTCCCCGCCCCCTGCCCCCCCCTCCACCCCCACCCCCAGCTAGCCTTAGCTTCTTGGCTCTTCTCCTTGGTTTTCACTTCCACAATGGCAAAATGATCAGCCATCTATTATTTTTCAGATGTGTCCCTCTGGGGTGTAATTTTATCCTCTCAAAGTAAATTTCATGCCTATCTTACTGCGTTCAGGCTACTATGAAAAAATGCCATTAACTGGAGCCTGGTGGGCTGCAGTCTATAGGGTCATGAAAAGTCAGACATGACTGAGCGACTTCACTCTCACTTTTCACTTTCATGCATTGGAGAAGGAAATGGCAACCCACTCCAGTGTTCTTGCCTGGAGAATCCCAGGGATGGGCAAGCCTGGTGGGCTGCCACCTATGGGGTCTCACAGAGTGGGACACGACTGAAGAGACTTAGCAGCAGCAGCAGCAGGATGACTTCTAACAACAGAAATTTATTTCTTAACAGTTCTGGAGGGCAGGAAGTCCAAGACCAAAACAATGGCATATTTGGTGTCTGGTGAAGCCCTTCTTCCTGGTCCATAGATGGCAGCTTCTCTCTGTAACTTCACACTGGGGGAGGGAGCTAGGAAGCTGTCTGTGGTCCTTTTTATAAGGATACTTATTCCTTTCATGAGGGCTCCATCCTCATGGCCTAATCACTTCCCCAAAGTCCTATCACCAAATCCCATTATACTGGGGATTAGGCTTCAACATAAAAATTTTGGGAAGGAAACATAAACATCCAGTCCACAGATATACCGTTGACAAAATCTATTTCTATCTGGCAGGCTTCAATGGGCTGTTTCTCAAACCCTTTCCTGGAAGTGGCCAAACGATTGTGTGTTTAGGCTGTGGGAGGTGATGGTGAGTATTTTAGATCTAGAGATGGAAAAGGGACCTTCAGCTGAAGTTTATTTAGGCCATTGTATCTAACTCACATATGGCACAATACTCACTTTAGTATTTGAAGTAAAAGAGAAGGAAGGAGAGGAAAGAAGGGAAGAAAGGGAAGGAAACAGAAAGAGCATTTTTTCCCACTAGGTGCTTTTTTCAGCAGTCCACAGCTTTTTTGGTATCCACTACCTTCATTTATGGCACATCTATTTTTTAAAATAACTTTCTGAGGTCCTTTTTATAAGTCCCAGGCAAATATGCTTTCAGTTGTACCAAGTCCTCTTCAGTTCAACATCTAGATTTCCCATTGTCAATTACCTTCTCTCATGCTTTTTGTCTCATCAGGAAGTCTAGTTTCATCTGGATGTCATGAGCACATGTGTTTAAGCTAACATGTGCTAATGTGTGGAGAGTGGAGAGACATTTACCCTTTCAAGAAGAATTTGTGTTTTAAGGAAAGATATAAGCCAGAGGAAGATCTTTTGGGGAGGATTCTATAGTATAATTCTATGGTGTAATAACTGAAGTATAAAAAACCCAAACAAATGAGGAGGTATTTTGGGCATGCAGGACAATATTTAAGCAAGAAGTTCTGTTTGGCAATCTGGATTCAGGGTCCATTCACTGTCTTCACAACTGCTTCTCTTACTCACTCTTCTGAATGTAAGGATTGTCTAAAAGAATTTCTCCTACCTGTACTCCTCCTTTTTCACATGCTATGATAGCTTACCTGGCAACAGTTCTGGGACTTTTCTACGGGGGCACTGGTATGTCCAGCTGGAGGGAGAAAGGTTGAGATAGGATTCAGGGAATGGAATTTGTGGATCATCAGTAAGTGCTATTTCTCTAAGTCAAAACTGTTTCAACTGAGAAGCAACATTATTTGATACCTGGTCAGAAATTTCAGTAATGTACCTTTTAAATTATAAAAGTAATATGTGACTATTATAATCAATTTAAACAAAAAATTTAAATGGGAAATACATGAATTTAAAAGTGATAATTCTCTTTCCTCATCTCTATTTCCATTGTGCAGGGGCAACTACTATTAGTAATTTGGGGTATAACTCTCCATACTTTAATCCATGCTCAGCTAATTTTGGCTCTGCATAATCCTGACATTTAGCTTTTCTAGGAGAAGGCAATGGCACCCTACTCCAGTACTCTTGCCTGGAAAATCCCATGGATGGAGGAGCCTGATAGGCTGCAGTCCATGGGGTCACTAAGAGTCGGACATGACTGAGTGACTTCACTTCACTTTCACTTTTCACTTTCGTGCATTGGAGAAGGAAATGGCAACCCACTCCAGTATTCTTGCCTGGAGAATCCCAGGGATGGGGGACCCTGGTGGGCTGCCCTCTATGGGGTCGCACAGAGTCGGACACGACTGAAATGACTTAGCAGCAGCAGCATTCTCATAGGCTATCTTGTATCAAAAGTTAAGTCAGATTTACATCTGGGTTATGGCAGACAGTGTTTAATAAAGGACACAGGGCTGTCAAAATGAGCATTTTTCATAACATTATTTTAGAGAATCAGTATTGAACATTTAGTTCTTTGTACCCATATGATAGTTCATTATCTTCCACAAAATTGTTACTTGCAAACATGATTATGCCTAAACTACTAGCTTATATGTTCCTGTTTTGTTTTTATGTCATTTTTAGCTTGGAGTCTTCACGTTCCTTTTCTTTGCATTCTGATTATTTGGCAATGCATTTTAAATGGAGAAGTGGAATACTGGCTGGAGTACAAAACAAACTAAAAAGACTTAACTTCAGAAACTTCTATTCTTCTACCTATATTGATCAATGATTATTTTACACTTCTGTTTCTTCATTTATAAATGAGCATACATTTTGGACAAGTTTGCTATTTGATATACATTTAAAAATAATCCTTTAAGCCTTAAATCTGTGATTGTCTTTCTTGCATTTTCTTTTCTACAGGTGGAATAATTCAAGTGATTTTTATGCCAGTTAACTCTCATCTTTGGGAGTTGTTAATTTGTTCAAATGCATCAGGATAATTTTTTTAAACATGAAATTTGCTTGAGAACAGAGCAAATTTTTTTTTTGCTTACATTTTTGAGATGTTCTCTCTTTTAAAAAAGCTGAATTTATTTGAATTGTATTGACTGTGCAACTGTTCTGCACTTCAGATACTATTTTTAAAGCCTAGGACTGGCAAAATCAGTGAAAATCAGTTACAGAAAAAGAATATTCAATGGCAATATTGGAAAGAAACTGAGCCCTGGGAGTGTTAGCATACTTTAAACTGGATGTGAGTCAGCCATGAAATGCTGTTATCAAAAAAGGAATGCATAAATTAGGCAATTATCTATGCAAATCTGGCTTCAATATGTTGAATTTATTATCATTTTATTATACAGGATTAGGTAAGCAGTATAATATAAAAATTGAGAAAGTAAATCCCGTTCAATTGTATATTTTCAACCCAGAGGTAAATAAACTCTATTTGGAGATAATGGTAACATTGAAGAGGAAAACACTTTTTATCATGAATCATAATTACTTGTGCAAAAAATTTGCTGTATTCTATGTTTAAAACCACCAGGCTCCTCTGTACTTGGAATTCTCCAGGCAAAAATACTGGAGTGGGTAGCCATTCCCTTCTCAAGGGAATGAATCTTCCTGACCTAGGGATCAAACCCAGGTCACCTGACAGCAAAGAGATCAAAGCAGTCAATCCTAAAGGAAATCAACCCTGAATATTCATTGGAAGGACTGATGCTGAAGCTGAAGCTCCAATACCTTGGCCACCTCATGCTAGGAGTCAACTTCATTAGAAAAGACCCTGATACAGGGAAAGATTGAGGGCAGGAGAAGGGGGCCACCGGGGATGAGATGGTTGGATGGCATCACCGACTCAGTGGACATAAATTTGAGCAAACTCCGGGAAGCAGTGAAGGACAGCGAAGCCTGGTGTGCTGCAGTTCATTGGGTTACAAAGAGTCAGACACTACTTAGCAGCTGAATAACAGCTAAGTTCTGTTAGGATCCAGGCCTTAAAAGCAATGCACTATTCATTGCTTTCCCCCCAGCTTTCTCTAAGAACATCTTTTTCACATAATGAAGGTGGTAAATGTTATGTGCTTTTCTCTGAGAAAATGCCTCTATCAAGTTCTCCTTGTTTTGAAATTAGCATTACTCTTCCCCACATACCAGAGTTAGGTCAGCTACTGTCTTGATTACCAGTGTGGTAGTTGCTTTCTTCTTTCTGTGTCTATTTTGGCATTTTGGTGAGCAGTGGGGAAAGGCTCTGTGTAGAGTTGCTGAGGAAATGCACAAAGCACAGTATCCTGTACTCAGCATGGGCTTAATAAGTATTTATTGAAAGGATTACCAACCCTCTTGAGTCACTCCCCAACAATGGTCCTCCTGCTTGGTGTTATTTGAGCCCAGAGAATGAGACAGAGTTCCGTTTGGTAGCAAAAGAAAGCTTTATTCTTTTTTTCTATTTTTACATACTAGTTTATTTTTTATTGAAACATAATTGCTTTACAATGTTGTGTTAGTTTCTGCTGTACAAAAAAGTGGATCAGCTATGTGTATACGTGTGTGTGTGTGTTCAATTGTGTCCAACTCTTTGTGACCTTGTGAATTATAGGCTGCTAGGCTTCTCTGTTTATGGGAATTTCCAGGCAGGAATACTGGAAGAGGTTGCCATTTCCTCTTCCAGGGTATCTTCTCAACAGAAAGATAGAACCATGTCTCTTGAGTCTTCTGTATTGGGGTAGATTCTTTACCACCAAGCCACCTGGAAAGTCCCTATGTATACATATAAGAAAGCTTTATTCTTCAATGAAAGAATAGGGAGATACGAGCTTGCATAATAGAGCACAGCTCTTCCCAATAGCCCATGGGCGAGGCTGCCTTATAGGGTTCTCCTGGGTTGTGGGGAGAAGGGGCGAGTTCTTGTGGCTCAGGTGTGGCTCTGCTGGTCATGCCACACTTCAGACTGAGGTGCTCCGAGTGGCTGCTGTATGCAGAATATGCTGCTGCCATCTTGAATGAGGTGTCTACATAGAAGTCAGCTGTGGAAGTTTACCTCTGAAGCAACATGCACAAAGCTTCTGCACATGCCAGCTATAGGCAGATGAAACTGGACTAAGAAGAGGTTAGACTTTATCTTATCACTAACTACCATCTTATTTTTCTCAGGAACCCAGCTGGTTTTTCTGGTGATGAGCAAATAACTGCCTGAGCAAAATTAAGAGAGTAAAATCAGCTCATGCATAGCAAAGCAGGCTGCTAATTGCTTGATGTGATTTGAAAGGCAGTGTAAAGACTGCTTGGTCCCTTAATTTGGCAGATGTAACATAGTGCCTGGCATTCTTGCCTTTGGTTTACAATTTTTTACTTTGTGTTTGGGCATTGAATACTGGGAGTAACTAAAATGGGAGTTATTCTGGAGATAAAACCTAGCGTCAACCAGTATGGCATGTTAGCTAGTTTGTCATCAGTGTGAGAGCTTTAGAAAGAAAAACCTTTGATTTCTGAAGAAGAGGGATGAGGAATGGAGGGGGAAAATGTTTAGAATCTGGAATGTTGGTTTTTCGAATCTTAGGAGCAGTGAGGAGAGGGCTGGTCAGTGGAGAGACACTCTCTGATAAGGGGGGCCAGCATAGAGAAGGTGGTTTTGGCTGTGGTGGCGGCAGGTGGAGGTATAGGGTCAACTGAGGAGAAGTTGGACCTCTTTTACAATTTAGTCCACATGTGAAAGAAAGAGAACTAGTTCGACCTACTCCCTTAGCTTTCTGTTTATGGCAAAGAGGGCTGAAAGGGGGGGAACATTTCTTCCAACTGGTTGTCTATTGAACTCTCCAGAGAATAGCTTAACTGTCACCCTGCTTGCCTTTGGAGCCTTGAGAAAATTTCCTTCCTTATGCTGGTTTTTCCATTCATAAGACCTTCATTCTGGGGGAAAGGAAGGGATTGTGAGAAGCAAAAGAAGAGCAGATGAGTGTTAGATTTTGGTCATTCTAACAGGCATGTGGGTGGGAGGGTTTTGTGTGTATGTTGTCATGTCCAACTCTTTTCAACCCCATGGACTGTAGCCTGCCAGGCTCCTCTGTCCATGGGATTCTCCAGGCAAGAATATCGGAGTGGACTGCCATTCCCTTTTCCAAATAGGTGTGTGCTGCTGCTGCTGAGTCGCTTCAGTCGTGTCCAACTCTGTGCAACCCCATAGACGGGACCCCACCAGGCTCCTCCGTCCCTGGGATTCTCCAGGCAAGAACACTGGAGTGGGTTGCCATTTCCTTCTCCAGGAAATGGGTGTGTAGTGATATCTTATTGTTGTTCTAGTTCCTAACTACTTAAGGGTGCAGTTCAGTAATCAATATGTTCACATTGTTGTGCAGCCAAGCTCTAGAACTTTTTCATCTTCAAAACGGAAACTCTATACCCATCAAACAACTACTTTCCATTTCCTCCTCCCCCTACCAACTGACAACAACCATTCTACTTCTTTTTTAAAGTGTACAATTTAATGGTTTTTAGTATAGAATTGTGCAGCCATTACCACTATTAATTTTAGAAAATTTTCATCACCTAAAAAAAATATGACCTTTAATGATCATGCTTCGATCATACCATCTGACTCCCCCATCCCAGTTGCGGCCAACCACTAATGTCTTGTGTCTTTATAGATTTGCTTTTTCTGAACATTTTATACCAGTATGTGAACTCTTGTGACTGGCTTCTTTTGCTTAGCACAGTGTTTTCCAGTTTCATCCATTTTGTAGCAAGTATGAAATAATATACATTTTGTTTCTATGAATTTGAATGCTTTTGATACTTCATATAACATAGTGTTTTGTTTTGGTTTTTTGAGTGTATGCCTGGCTTATTTCACTTAGCATAACATCCCCAAGATTTATTTATTTGTGTCAGAATTTTCTTTGTTTTCAAGTCTGAGTAGTATTCCATTATATGTGTATATCACATTTTGTTTATCCATTCATCTGTCAATGGACACTTCGGTTGTTTCCATCTCTTGACTATTGTGAATAGGGGTGTACAAATATTTCTTTGAGATGCTGCTTTTTGTTCTTTTAGGTATATACCTAAAAGTGGAATTGTCAGATTATTTTGTAATTACATTTATATTTTTTTGAGGAACTATCATAGTGTTTTTACATAGTAGCTGCACTGTTTTACATTCCAACCAACAGAGAAGAGGGGCTTCAATTTTTCTGTAGCCTTGCCAACATTTATATTCTGATTGTTTTGAAGTTTGGTTTTGTTTTGATAGCAGCTCTAGCAATGACTTTTAAAGGTCCCTTTCACCAAACTATCGCCTTTTCTTTACAGATGTGGAGATTGTAGTTCAAAGGAGCAGTGATTCCCGTTAACAGTAGCTAAACGATTGAACTCAGGTTTTTAGAACCTAAGTACAAGGGTTTATATACTATAGAAGGATTCTCACAATCCATCAGACAAAGCTATTAGAAATGGCAATCAAGAGGATCTTAAAATAAGAGAGATGAGACATTAGAAACATGATGGAGGAGGTTTCTATTCTTTAGCGTTATGTTTGTGTTTGCAAGGATGAGAATCTGTTGATAGTAATAGTGCCAAGGGGAGGAAATTTTTTTTAAAAATTAGCTAAAGGAACAGTAATGCTTGACCCTCATCAATATGCTCAAATTAGCGTTATCTGATTTACATTGGTATCAGCCCAGGTGTGTAGAAGAGCGGCAGGACTATCTCAGATCATTACAAAACTGGAGACTTGTCTTCTGTCTTTCTCTGAGGATTTTCAAATAAACAGTAATTATAATGGTAACAATTTAGAAATTGCTGATTACATGATTTCACTAAACCTGTCATTATCTGTAAATATTTCATGAAAAATAGAAATACAGTGTTTTTGATAGCTTCATGAAGGTATTTTTTTCTTTGAAGAAAAAAACCCATTGACTATGTTCCTTGTATACTTTCCAGGTCAGGCAAATACTACTTCATGAGCAGAGAATTATATCTACACTTTCACATATCATTGTTATTCCTTATGGCTATATATTTTGGGTACAGTGTTGCAGAAACTGCTAAATGTTTATTTGATGACAGACTTTCTCTCTTGCACTGTGCGGAGAAATAAGATGTGATGATATAAGTGTAATGTAGTGCTCTGCAAAGTACAAAATCCTGCAGTTTCTTTGTTTTCTTCCCGCTTGGTATGCAAAATACTTCTAAGCATTCTGAAAATAATACAGATCATGGAGAATTTAAAACACTGGACACTGTGAGAACATTGTGTGGGGGGAACAGTGACAGCCTGGTGTTTGGTTCACACTTAACATTTCTTTATTCTATTGCCCCAATTTTATGGATGATAAGTGTGAAGAAGAGAGAAGTCAAGAGAAGACAATGTCAAACAAATCACAGAAATGATCACACATTAAATTTATTCACATAGGAAATATTTACTAAATATCTATTATGTACCAGGGTATAGTATTAGACACACATGGGAATGATATAGATGAAAAAGACACCATTCTTAATTTCAAGGACCTTAGAAATACTCTCTGTGATGTTGTGCTCTCAAACATCAGAATCACGTGGAAGTCTTATTCACACAGAGGTTGCCGGATACTACCCTTTATTTTCTGATTCAGTGGATATCGGCAGTGGTTGGGGAGCAAACATTTTTTCTTAGAGGGTGTTGATGCTGCTGGTCCTGGGACCACCCTTTGCAAACCACCATTACAATGGAACTTTTGTGTCAGCAAAAGGAAATTCTAAATTTAGAAATTTTTACTTGTAAAAGCCTCCTTTGATTATACGTAATAAAAATATTGAGATTTGGGACTTTTCTGGTGGCCCAGTGGTTAAGACTCTGTGCCCCTAATGCAGGGGGATCCAGGTTCGACTCTTGGTCAAGGAACTGATCCTGCAGCCACAGCTAAGAGTTTTCATCCTGCAGTGAAGATCCTGTGTCCCGCAACTAAGACCCACTGCAGCCAAATAAATCAATAATTTTTTTAAAATATTGAGGCTTTACACAGTCAAGTGAGGCTGTGCAATTAACATTGTCTGTAAAAGTGAACTGAAGATGTTTATGCTTCTGACATAGCTATATTCATATCTATACATCTCTATTTTTCTGTATACATGTGTATTTCTTTTTTTAAGAAAAGATATGAAGAAAAGGTACCCAGTGAAACAATTCTGGAGATCTTGAAACATATTTAGTGTATTATCAACAAAAAGAGATACCTAGTAAGGAACATGAGATATAAGCAAAAATATTTAAGGAAAAAGCTTCAAATTAATGAAATGTACAACCCCCTACCCCTACTAAAAGCTCATATCCCAGTGAAGCCTCACGAATGTTATAGAAATAATAAAGAAGGAAAAAACCCTTAATGATTGTCCTGTTACATTAAAAACAAAATAACAGAGAACACAATAATTGGTATGTACTTTGATATAATACAAAAGTGGCTGTGTTTTACTTTAAGAAAATGACCCAATTTTCCATGGATTGGCTCCTTGAAGGAATCTTCTTGGTTGTTTAATGATGAAAATAATATAATGATAAGTTAGTAATGATAGATACACTTCTTTATGTAATTCTACATACACATGGTGCAAAGTACAAGCAATGACTTGAGGTTATCAGACAAGAAAGATTTGAATGTGATGCAAATGTATAGAAATAGCAGAAGTGGTTAAAAGTGAGCTAAAGATGGGTTATGTATTATGTGCCATCCTTTTTCTGATGTTCTCAAAGAATATTGACATTTAAAACACTAATTTGCACTTGCAGTGCTATTGAGAGGAAGGAAGAAAGCATCGTTGCCTATTTTGCTGCATGTTTAAGATGTCTATAGAGAGACGTGAAGTTTTCCTGATGCTCCCAAGGCTTGATACTTAAGACTTAGGGTAAGTACACAGGATCATTACTTTTGCTGGTTTGTTCATTTTGCTGTTTTAATTTTAGTCTAGCTTTAAACACCAGATCACATATTTTTTTTTTTAAATATAAGATTTGTAACAGCCTTTGTTTTGGAAGGAATTTCCAGGGATTTAAACTTGTTAATTTCTTCATAGCTTAGTTCATCTTCTGTGTAGGCGTAGCAGGCAGTTGCTCTTAGTGTGATTCAAGTTTCACCACTGGAGTGTCATCTTTATTAAATCTCTCTCTCAGTGGCATGCTAGCGAACTAGTTCCTATTTTTGCCTGATGCTCTTGCCAGTGGAGTCAGTATTATAGAATGGTGACATGGGATGGCTCTGGAATCAAATTGTTGTGGTTCAAATTTCAGCTCCACTAATACATTAGGTTTGTGACCTTGAAACAGTTTTTTAATGCTTGTAAACCTGAGATTCCCAATCTGTAAATGGACTTTAGCAGGAGCTGGGCCTGAACTGCTATGAGGGTCAAGGAACTGTAATAAAGTCATTCTGGAACCAGGTCAATCTCTAAAGTTCAAAAAGGAAGAATCTCTCCTGGAACACAGCTGGAGTTTTGTTTGACTCTATAATTGGAGAGTTGACCAATTATAGATCAAGCTAGAATCATCTAAAGCTTGGACAAATATGTGTAGAGTGTTCAATTTTAAGCTGTTCTGCCACTTTGGCAAGTTTTTCTGGATAGAGGGCACTCTGGCATTCTGTGAGGATAGTCCATTTGTTTAGATAGCAAGTGTCTCAAACAGGAAATTATCTTAAGCTAACCTAATAGGACATTACAATGGGTTCTGGAGTTTCTTGAGGTGCTTTGAGGTATTCCTATAGTTCTTTGCAGTTGTGTACAACTAATGGCAATGACTAATCTAGGAGTGTATAATCACTGAACAGAAAAGGAAGTTGTACTGGTCTTGAGGCAGAGGATACATTTCAGATTGTAATGAGAAGATAGAAGCCAACTGTAGCTTTAAGTTTGAGTTTATAATGTGAGCGATAGGAATGACAGGGAAATAGGGAATTTAGAGGAAAATTCCTGTGAATTTTTATATTGAAGAATAAAGCTGTTAGTCTATATAAAAGTAAGCTTATTTTATCTCCTAATTAACAACATCTAGGTTAGAGTTTGCATATTATTATGCTAATTCTTCGGATGCACAAAAAAATAAATCAAAGGCTTTTTGAGGGTTTAATTTTTCTAACCAAGTTATAGAAAAGCACAGTAGGACATTCTTCACTTCTCACTTGACTTTTGTAGCATGCTCATAAAGAGAGTTATTTTTGCAAAATATTCAAGGGCTTCTTCAAAGCCTCTTTTGAAGGATTTACTTTGTCATCAGATCTTTATTTCTCAATGACTTATCTGTTTTCTAATTTCACTTTTATGGACTTCAAGAAATCCTGCACCTTTTGTAAGATTTTCAGTTTCACTGATAATTATATCATAATTTTTATAAGAAAATGACAAAGATATGAAAATGGTGCTTAGGATAAAAGCTAGTGTGAAGCAGGAAAAGATTTTTGAGTATGAATTAATTTTATGTGTGGGAGTTCCTTAGCAAACATTCTTCTGTCATAATAGTTTTGCTTGCCTATGAAACCTTGTAAGTCAGAGCTGGAAGAATACCTACATAGATAGAATACCTACATGGATGAAAAGAATGGCCTGTGTAATTTTGTTATCTACTCAGGGCAGGAATCTTATGGCTTTGTCTTTCCAAATGTGTTACTGACAATAGAAGCACCCACATTACTTTAATATTGATTCCAACCTATTAGCTCTACTTTCTAGAATTGGGATTTGCAGATTTGATGATTCTCTTCTCAAATCAAAGATTTCTAAAAGTAAGAGGATAACTACAATCATAGAGTAGTGCTCCAAATTCCAAGTTGTAATTTTTGGACATCTATCATGAAGGTGATATGTCTTCAGAAAGTGAGGACATCCATCCAGAGTAATTCTTAAAATGGCAAATCTGTCCAGTGGCCACATTGCTCTGGGGGCCAACAGTTCCCTCCTCTAAAATAATGGGCTTGAGACATTTGGTCAGGGCATACTCCACTTGGGCTCATGAAGTAAGCATTTGTCCCTGTTTGTTCCTTTTTCTATGCCAGGAAACTAAGAAAGAACTCTCATAAATGTAGACTTCAATGGTTCTTGTAGAGGCTGGATGCTGGGGGTCTAAGCAGAAGTCCTGACTGTGGTTATCCTCTTATCTGGGTGTGGTGAATAAAAGCCACCTCAAAACTGGCTTACTCATTATTCCTAAAATGAGCTCATTGTGGAGGTTTCTTTCTCATTTAGTCTGGGTCCACTGGCAGAATGGATTTTGCTAGAGTCTGTCCTCTCCCATGGGCATTTGAACAATGGTTTTAGCTTAGTGCCAACATTCTTATAGAGGGCTCTCCTAAAGCATATAGTAGGGAAACACAGGATAATTCTCAAAGTGCATGTGAGAGCATAATTGACATTTTAGACTAGATAATTCTTTGTTGTATAAATTGTCCTGTGCAGTGCAGAATGTTTAGCATCAGTCCTAATTTCTGTTCACTAAATGCCTACAGCATGCTTTTAGTTATGACAATCAGAGATGTCTGTGTTGTTGTTCAGTTACTCAGTCACATCTGGCTCTTGGCGAGCCATGGACTGCAGCATGCCAGGCCTCCCTGTCCTTCACTGCCTCCCGGAGCTTGCTCAAAGTCATGTCCATTGAGTGGGTGATGCCATCCAACCATCTTACCCTCTTCTCCCACCTTCAGTCTTTCCCAGCATCAGGGTCTTTTCTAACGAATTAGCTCTTTGCATCAGGTGGCCAAAGTATTGGAACTTCAGCTTCAGCATCAGTCCTTCCAATGAATATTCAGGGTTGACATCCTTTAGGATTGACTGGTTTGATCTTCTTGCAGTCCAAGGGACTCTCAAGAGTCTTCTCCAACACCACAGTGTAAAAGCATCAGTTCTTCGACACTCAGTCTTCTTTATGGTCCAACTTTCACATCCATACGTGACTACTGGAAAAACCATAGCTTTGACTAGATGGACACCTTTGTCAGCAAATTATGTCTCTGCTTTTTAATATGCTGTCTAGGTTGGTCATAGCTTTTCTTCCAAGGGGCAAGGGTCTTTTAATTTCATGGCTGCAGTCATCTCATATGCAGTGATTTTGGGGCTCAAGAAAATAGTCTCTCACTGCTTCCATTGTTTCCCCGTCTATTTGCCGTGAAATGATGACACCAGATGCCATGAGCTTAGTTTTTTGAATGTTGAGTTTTAAGCCATCTTTTTCACTCTCCTCTTTCACTTTCATCAAGAGAGATGTCTCTAGACATTGCCAAGTGCCTCCTTGGTGGAAAATGGCTGCTGGCTGAGTTCCAATCCAGACCAATATTGGGAAATCCTATTGACTGTATCTTCAAAATGTATTCAAAATTCAACCACCTCTCATCACTTCCGTTTTCTATCTTTGTTCAAGCCATCATCATCCTTTGTTTGGATTACTGCAATAATTTCCTCATTAGACTTCCAACATCTGTCCCCGCCTTCTGCTCTTAACATTTCAATGTCTTTTCAATGCATCATCCAGACTGATCTTTTAGAAACATGCCTGTTTATATCAGCGCTTACCTGCTCATAACCCTCCAGTGACTCCCCATTTCCTTCAGAGTAAAATGGTCAACTGAGTGAGCTTAGGACCTGTTGATACATTGCTACCACTGGCTGAACCAAGGATCTACACAGGAGCTGGCCATATGACAGCCAATTGCTCTTGGCAAAACTCCAGAGCTTTCTAAAAGTTTTCCATGAAGTTGTCTTCAAAGCCAGTTTAATCAGACAAGAACATCACCCTCATTCCTTATAGTCAGATACTTTTTCTCCCAGGTTTTTTCCCAGTCTGATCATCAGCCCATATACTACACTATGGATAACAGTTATCTCTATCCAAAAATTCAAGTCCACATGTGAAGGATGAAGTTTTACTATCACTAAGTTCATTTAAAATAAAGCAGTAGATTCTAAAGGCAAATCCACAAGAGGATTCCCCCAAATTGTTCTAAACAATGTCAAGATTGATGGAATAAAAGCAGAAATTCCTAAGGTAGCTATATAGAAGGAGATACTATTCATTTGTATTTTTAATTTTGAGGTATAATTAATGGGACGTTTCCTGTTTTATTCAAAATTACCTCCTAGAACAGTTTAGCAATGTGACACCTTAAAATAATATTTTGTAAAATTTAAAGAATATGCCCTAGAAATGTGAAAAGTAAGATAAAAATTAAACAGTAAGGTAAATCAAGAGGTAGAACACCTCAATTACAAGTGAACCAAGAAACTTTTCCCCCCAGATCAACATGAAGTAAGATCCTATGAAAAGAGCAAAAATAAAGGATGGTTAAAGGTAAAAAATTTACCCCCAAAACCCTTACTTTGATTTTAAAAGATGTCGTCAGTCTTTTAGAGCACAGAAATAGTGAAAACCCCCTCACTACAGCTTGGGAAATCGCATTTGGCGTTGCTAGTCTGCTTTCGGTCTAGTGTTTTCATATGGGAAAAATAGAACTAATTGGATTATTTTCAACCAGAAATAAAGGAACATAAATTCTAAAATAATATGTAAGAATTGATACAAAATGATAAAAATGTTTGACAAGTTCTAAATGGGAATGCAGATAAGAAAACATCCTATTGCTCTATGCAATTGGGGTGAAGTCAAGCAAAGTAAATTTGAAAGTCAACTATCACAGAGAATATTTTGATGACAAGTGGTAATGTTCCATTGCATAGCAAGAGCCCTTCAAAATATGAGAATTTGAATGTAAATTGGAAATACTCAAAGAGGTTCTCAAAGGTACAATCCTTGTCTTGTGAGAGAGCTATAATTCCTGTTTATTTTTTCTCTTTGACATATTATAAGCTATTGACTTTTTCAAGGATTTTGTGAATTATCATTAAAATATGTATTTCTTTTACTGCGTACTTTTTGGCCGTCATACTTCTCTAGGGAGAGAATACAATAATTTGACAGCATGTTGGCTCTTACACTGAACTTTAATCTCCTGTTAGTAAGTCCACTTTTTCTCCAGGCTTTTGGCTTGGGATAACTTTTTCGCTGCCACAGAAAATAGTGCCATCTTTCATAGACATTTGCAAAAGTAAATTTACTCTAATAACATGCTAAAAACTTGATTTTTAAATACAGAGATACAATATAATGAGACATGGCTAATAAAATCATTTAAGTGCATTCATTAATAAAGACACAATTTCCCATACTAGAGATGGCTTAAGTGGTGGTTATGGTCTCCAACTACCCAGCCATGCTTATTTAATTTAAAATGCAGTTGAAACTGAATGTTCTATAAATCAGATACATTATGGGTTAATAGGGCCTTTGGGGAGGTTGAGATTGGAGGCAGTGAGAGGAATAGTCAGGGAATTTGACTGACACTGTAAATTATTTCTAAGGTAATTGATTTCCAATCAGACTTCAGGATGCCAAGACTGCAACTAAAATATGTTCTGGGAAACTGAGAGATTGAGAGAGGGCAAAAAGGAAGAATAGGAAATAGAATTTTCTTCTCATCAGGCCACATGTGGCAGTGCAAGTGTGCCCCAAACTAAACTCTCTCATCAGATTACCCAGTATGAAGAGGGCTCATCTAACCTCAGCTCCAGAAAAGTCACCAGGAGAGGATTCTCTCTCTTCTTTCAACCTCGTTCCCCAGAAATCACTGCTTAAAATTGTTGAGAGACAATTATTCATGAGTCTTGCATTTCTGCACCTCTTACAAAGCAAGGCAGTGACTACTTTTTGTTCTCAACTATGTTTTCAAGGATGTTTGTTAAAAGGAAAGACTTGGAAGATGGAGATATTGTCTCCTCCAAAGGAAAGGGTAAGATTGTTTATAGTAGGAAGGTAGAGATAGTATCTCTCTCTGGAGCAATGGGCAGGAACTCTCACGAACACAAGATTTGTGTTCCCTAAGGTCAGAGTACCTCTGTTTTTAGTAAATGCTATGGGAATGGTGGGTCTGGGTATCAGTGCAAATTCTAAGTCTAGTTATTGCCATTGCTTTGAGTAATAACTTGTCCTTTATCTCTGATCCAGGGTTTCATGTCTTCTACCAATACCCATAAAACTGGCAAGCTAACTTGTTAACTTGCAAGTAGCTTGTATGTTAGTTTGTGGCAGGCTAATTTATTAGTTGGTTGCTTTTTAATAAAAGCAGCATATTTTGATTAGATTCTGATATATATATTATATATGTATATAAATCTATAAAACTAAATATACCACTTTTTTTTACAGATAAAACTCTGCTTGTTTATATATACTGATTTAGCATAATGAACAAGATATTTCGTGAAAAGAGAGACATGATTGATTAAAAAAGTCATTAACCATGACTGTTAATATTTATGCTATTCAAAATTTTATTTTCATTTTAATCCATAAAGTTTTAAAAAAATTTTCTTTATATTTAATTGAAGGATAATTGCTTTACAATATTGACATTATAATACATAAAGTTTTGTACATACATTTCTATAGTTTTGAAGCTGTTTGTTGTGTTTTCACCCTAAGTATTTGTACAAAAGAAAAATAGATTCTGTTATTCTAAATTCGCTCAATGGTCCAAAGGACAAACTCAACTAAAGTTTACTTTTCTACCATAAAAACTTTTGAATTTACTCTGTTGCTGGGAAGCATATTGTTCTGAATTTCCTATTGTTTGTGGCAGAGTATGGCTCAGTCCTGGTTAGGTGTGGCTGAAGGTAGAGCCTGAGATAGCTTTAGGGGTCAACAAAAAAGTAAGACCTGCATTTTATAGCTTTAAATATATTTTATTATTAGATTTAAATGTAGATTTAGATTTTGGGGGAGTGGTGTGTTCTCAATACATATTCATTCATTCACTAAACTACTTTATAGTTTATATTAGAGAATGAGAAAGCTCTCTTAATTATTGAAACAGCCTTTTTCTCAGGATCTACCAGCTTCTGGTATAGACAAGCTATACAGTAGATGCAGCTGCTTCTCTTACTTTTTAGTGACCTAATTATTTTTTTCCAGTGCCTTGAACATGGCAGGATAGAGAAGGATGCTGAATTGAATATAAGTATACTGTTTTTCTTTAAGACTATCGTAGAAAGTAAAATTAGGAATTGACCCAGGAATTGACCCAGTGAATAAAACAGGACAGTAGCATGTGCCCTTTCACTTTGTAAATATGGACAAAAAACGATTTTTGTTAAACAGGCCATTCCTTAATTAACAACCTGAAGCTTTCAAAGATTTCCATGATATATATGTACATTAAGATCGTTGGGCTCCCTGGTGGCTCAGCAGTAAAGAATCTGCCTGCCAATGTAGGAAACACTGGTTCGATCCCTGGATATCCAGAAAGATTCCCTGGAGAAGGTATTTGCAACCCACTCTAGTATTTTTGCCTGGGAAATCCCATGAACAGAGGAGCCTAGCAGGCTACAGTCCATGGGGTCACAAAATAGCTGGGCATGACTTAGCCACTAAACAACACCAACATTAGGATCTTTAAAAGATTAGATAATTAGAATTGTCAGGATAATAATCACTTTACTTTAGCGGGTGTTCTGCCAGATAAACTAGACAGATTTGACACAAAGTTATAACAGCAAATAAATTGAAACATCATTTAAAATACTTGTCTTCACTCACACTTTGGAGCTCAAGTTTGGTCCTTCAAATTAAATATCCACATATTTAATTATTTAGTAGGAGGATAAAACCAATTCTCAAAACATTTAATAATAAAAATAAACTGACAGAAAATATCTGACAAACAAATGTTAACTCATTTCTGCATTATCTCATTAAATAGTCACAATTATTATTATTTCTGTATTATAGATGAGGAAAGTAAGACTTACAGAAATTAAGTAACTTGCCTAAGTTTACATAGATAGAAAGTGGTAGAATTTTAATTCAGTACAGTTAATTCTTATAGCCAGAAAATGATAGCATTTTTCAATGAAAATGAAAATGCCATTGTTTTTAACAGTACAGTCCGGCACTTGATATTATCTCAGAAACCAAAATTCTGAAGAAGAAATTTGCATTTCTTTTGTTTTATCCAATTTAGCCTTAAGGTGGAACTACCATGAAAACGAAAACAAAACAAATTATGCATATGTTGGGAATAGCTTGTCAGAAACCCGTTAACTTTCAACTATGAAGATTTTAACCACTAAGGGTATGAGGTTAAAGCTATCACTTAAAAAAATTGCACATGTCTCCCTTGGGAGAAAAGTAACTCAATCCTAAAACTACAAAGCTAAGACTACAAACTCTACAACTAGATAGTATACACTTTGGCAACACTAATCAATTAAACCTCATAATCCCACTGAAAATGAGTTCTAACTTGCCTGAGAGGACACACCAGTGGACATCTATAATCTTCAACTGCAGATGCCCCAGTAGCTTTCTATCCTGGGCAGCTGTGTGGCTGCTGCTATTCCTATTAGCTGCCTGGTCAGTGCCAGCCAGCAGGGTTCTAGATTACTCAGGTCTGAGCAACCTAAAGTGCCAGTGTTGCTCAGGAGATAAAGTATTTGCTTTTGGTTCTGCTCTAACTTCTCTGCCAGCATTTCTGCAAGGTGGATAATCTCTCCAAACACAATAACTTTGTTCAATCAATCATACCCAAGGGTGGCCTTGAGTATAGTTAAAGCGCAGGGAACTCTGCTCAATATTCTGCAATAACCTAAATGGGGAAAGAATTTGAAAAAGGACTAGAAAAATACACACTAACAAAAGCCACATGGAGAAATAAAATCTCAATAAAATACATGAGAAATTAAAAAAATAAAAAGAAGGTAACTGCTTCTATGGTATGATACACAAGACCCTCAATAAAGGACTTTGCTATACCTTACAAAGTCTCTCACTCCCCATCCAATTTCTAGGGATAAAAGGTCTGTCTAGTCAAGGCTATGGTTTTTCCAGTGGTCATGTATGGATGCAAGAGTTGGACTGTGAAGTAAGCTGAGTGCTGAAGAATTGATGCTTTTGAACTGTGGTGTTGGAGAAGACTCTTGAGAGTCCCTTGGACTGCAAGGAGATCCAGCCAGTTCATCCTAAAGGAGATCAGTCCTGGGTGTTCTTTGGAAGGAATGATGCTAAAGCTGAAACTCTAGTACTTTGGCCACCTCATGCAAAGAGTTGACTCATTGGAAAAGACTCATGCTGGGAGGGACTAGGGGCAGGAGGAAAAGGGGATGACAGAGGATGAGATGGCTGGATGGCATCACCGATTCGATGGACGTGAGTTTGAGTGAACTCTGGGAAATGGCGATGGACAGGGAGGCCTGGCGTGCTGCGATTCATGGCGTCGCAAAGAGTCGGACACAACTGAGTGACTGAACTGAAATTAACTGAACCTCCTACAAAACTGGCATGCCTAGAAGGTCTCAAATTACTTTATTAAAAAGGATTTAAATAATTTGGGGGACACAGTCATCTTCTCTAGATGAAATTAAAACTTCTGTTCACTCTTTGATTTTTTTTAGTTTTTATAAATCCTTGTTAATCAACATCAACCTGTACTGTATTTGACTAAGCCATTTTTCCCACAGTTGAGAACTTCTTCACAACCAAACTGCCCTTGCTTCATAGGGTATAATCTTCAAACCTGTTAAGGACTACCCATTACCCTCATTATACCAGCAGCCAGCTCTGAATGCATGTACCCACTCTTACTCTGTCTGAGGCATCGTTAAAGGCAATTGTAATAGAAGAGCCATCGCCTCCAATTCAGCCAAATGATATTAAAGCTAGTGTGTACAACTCTAATCTCTATAACTGTGGTAGTTTCCAACCTTTGTTTTCATCTGAACTGTTTCTGGTTCAAACAAAATTTCACCTAGAACCTCAGTATTAATTGACATGTTCAATAACTATTAAGCACTTATTATGTGACAAGCACTGAATATTTGCCTTAGTGAGTGGAAATGCCATCATCCACCAGATAAGCCTGGACCAAAGTGTAGGAGTCATCCCTGATTCCTCTTTCCTTCACTGCATACATTCTGTCCATCAGCACTGTTACCTCTGCTCTCTATCTCCAGCTCTGCTATCTTCATTTTTCCACTTCACATGGTTCAAGTCATTGTTATCTCCCGTAACAATGCCAGGATACACCTCCTTGCTGATTCTGTTCTTGCTCACCTATTATCTATTCTACATATAGGTGGAAAGATAATCTAATGTTTCAGCATGATCTACAATGCTCTGTATGAACTGTCCTCTGCCTACCATTCCCATTTTGTCTCATCCTTGTCATTTATGAAGCTCTAGGCACAGCGAACTTCTTTATGCTTCTTTATGTCAAAGATATTCCTGATCTGGGTTCTTTGCACTTTGTTTTCTCTTTCTGGAGTGCTCACCAGGACCACTCATGGCTGTCTCTTTCATATGTCAATAATTTTCATTTCAAATCATGTTACTTCCTTAGAGAGGTCTTCCCCCCCAGACCACTTAAATTAACCCTCCAACCCTTAGGCAGAAAGTGAAGAAGAACTAAAGAGCCTCTCAATGAAAGTGAAAGAGGAGAGTGAAAAAGTTGGCTTAAAACTCAACATTCAGAAAACGAAGATCACGGCATCTGGTTCCATCACATTATGGCAAACAGATGGGGAAACAATGGAAACAGTGACAGACTTTATTTCTTGGGCTCCAAAATCACTGCAGATGGTGACTGCAGCCATGAAATTAAAAGATGCTTGCTCCTTGGAAGAAAAATTATGACCAACCTAGACAGCATATTAAAAAGCAGAGACATTACCTTGCCAACAAGGGTCCATCTAGTCAAAGCTATGGTTTTTCCAGTAGTCATGTATGGATATGAGAGTTGAATGATAAAGTAAGCTGAGAGTCAAAGAATTGATACTTTTGAACTGTGGTGTTAGAGAAGACTCTTGAGAGTCCCTTGAACTGCAAGGAGTCAAACTAGTCAATCCTAAAGGAAATCAATCCTGAATATTTATTGGAGAGACCAATGCTGAAGCTGAAGCTCCAAAACTTTGGCCACCTGATGGGAAGAGCTGACTCTTTGGAAAAGACCCTCATGTTGGGAATGATTGAAGGCAGGAGGAGAAGGGGATGACAGAAGCTAGCATGGTTGGATGCATCATTGACTCAATGGACATGAGTCTGAGCAGTCTCCAGGAGTTGGTGATGGACAGGGAAGCCTGGTGTGCTGCAGACCATGGGGTCACAAAGAGTCAGACATGACTGAGCAACTGAACTGACTGAAATGAACCCTTAATCACGCTTTATCACATTCTCTTGTTTTATTTCCCTCAAATCATTGGGTACTGTCTGAACTATGATGCTATCTTACTTGTGTACTTTTATTGTCTGTCTACCTCTCACTCTCCTATAATGTGAACTCTTTACATAACCTTGTCCTTTAAAATTGTTTTTGACATATAGCTGGTCCCGAATGGCTATCTGTTACAGACAGTGGGGAATAAAATGAAGTCCTTGTCTTGACAGAAATTTCAGTTAGACAAAAGAAGTAAATAATGAATAGATACAAACTGGCATCAGTTCAGCTCAGTTGCTCAGTCATGTACTCTTTGTGACCCCATGGACTGCAGCACGCCAGGCCTCCCTGTCCATCACCAACTCCCGAAGTTCACTCAAACCCATGTCCATCGAGTCAGTGATGCCATCCAACCATCTGTTCCTCTGTCGTCCCCTTCTCCTCCTGCCCTCAATCTTTCCCAGCATCAGGGTCTTTTCAAATGAATCAGGTCTTCTCATCAGGTGGACAAAGTATTGGAGTTTCAGCTTCAACATCAGTCCTTCCAATGAACACCCAGGACTGATCTTTAGGATGGACTGGTTGGATCTCCTCACAGTCCAAGGGGCTCTCAAGAGTCTTCTCCAACACCACAGTTAAAAAGCATCAATTCTTCGGTGCTCAGCTTTCTTCACAGTTCAACCCTCACACCCATACATAACCACAGGAAAAACCATAGCCTTGACTAAACTACTTTGTTGGCAAAGTAATGTCTCTGCGTTTTAATATGCTATCTAGGTTGGTCATAGCTTTCCTTCCAAGGAGTAAGCATCTTTTAATTTTATGGCTGCAGTCACCATCTGCAGTGATTTTGGAGCCCAGAAAAATAAAGTCTGACACTGTGTCCACTGTTTCCCCATCTATTTACCATGAAGTGATAGGACCAGATACCATGATCTTAGTTTTCTGAATGTTGAGCTTTAAGTCAACTTTTTCACTCTCCTCTTTCACTTTCATCAAGAAGCTCTTTAGTTCTTCCTCACTTTCTGCCATAAGCGTGGTGTCATCTGCCTATCTGAGGTTATTGATATTTCTCCCGGCAATCTTGATTCCAGCTTGTGCTTCCTCCAGCCCAGCCTTTCTCATGATGTACTCTGCATATAAGTTAAATGAGCAGGGTGATAATATACAGCCTTGACGTACTCCTTTTCCTATTTGGAACTAGTCTGTTGTTCCATGTCCAGTTCTAACTGTTCCTTCTTGACCTGCATACGGGTTTCTCAAGAGGCAGGTCAGGTGGTCTGGTATTCCCATCTCTTTCAGAATTTTCCACAGTTTATTGTGATCCACACAGTCAAAGGCTTTGGCATAGTCAATAAAGCAGAAGTAGATGTTTTTCTGGAACTCTCTTGCTTTTTCGATGATCCAGTAGATGTTGGCAATTTGATCTCTGGTTCCTCTGCCTTATAAAACCAGCTTGAACATCAGGAAGTTCACAGTTCACGTATTGCTGAAGCCTGGCTTGGAGAATTTTCAGCATTACTTTGCTAGCGTGTGAGACGAGTGCCATTGTGCAGTAGTTTGAGCATTCTTTGGCATTGCCTTTCTTTGGGATTGGAATGAAAACTGACCTTTTCCAGTCCTGTGGCCACTGCTGAGTTTTCCACATTTGCTGACATATTGAGTGCAGCACTTTCACAGCATCATCTTTCAGAATTTGAAACAGCTCAACTGGAATTCCATCACCTCCACTAGCTTTGTTTGTGGTGATGCTTCCTAAGGCCCACTTGACTTCACATTTCAGGATGTCTGGCTCTAGGTGAGTGATCACACCATCATTATTATGTGGGTCATGAAGATCTTTTTTGTATAGTTCTTGTGTGCATTCTTGCCACTTCTTCCTAATATCTTCTGCTTCTGTTAGGTCCCTACCATTTCTGTCCTTTATCGAGCCCATCTTTGCATGAAATGTTCCCTTGGTATCTCTAATTTTCTTGAAGAGATCTCTAGTCTTTCCCATTCTGTTCTTTTCCTCTATTTCTTTGCATTGATCACTGAGGAAGCATAGGTACCATAAAATAATAGAGTTCTCTGTGGTCAGAGACTGTGGCTCCACACAGGGAACATAGAGGAATTGAACTGGAGGGAGTCAGCCATGTGGCTATCTGAGGCAAGAATACACAAGGTGAGGGAAAAGGTAAGGTTTTAATGTCTTTTGAGGCAAGCCTGGCCTCTTTGGAGCTAGCGTGAAATGGGCAGAGAGGAGAGTAATAGGAGATAATGGGTCACAGTGGAAGGGCTGTTTCTTTGAGCATTATAAAGTGAAAGTGATAATAAAAAGTTATTTATTTTATTTCACTCCTAGTAAAGTGAAAGTGAAGGTGTTAGTCATTTAACTGTGTCTGATGAGGACTGTAGCCCACCAGGCTCCTCTGTTCATGGAATTCTCCAGGCAAGAGTGCTAGAGTGGGTTGCCATTCCCTTCTCCAGTGGATCTTCCTGACCTAGGTGTCGAATCCAGGTCTCCTGACTTGCAGGTGGATTCTTTACCATCTGAGCCACTAGGGAAGCCCTCAACTCCTAATAATTTAGACATTAAAACTCACATTTTCCTGAGCAGCACACCTGGCAGTTATTTCAGGCTTCATGGAAGGTTTTTCATAAGTAGTCTAATGGGTTCCATTGAGGTTGATGTCACTCTGGATGATATTAAATTGTTCCGGTGTATCCAATCACAGTATATATAAAAACCCCCGAAAAGAATGCAAAATTGTGAAGAACAATCGGATCTTAATCATACTAGACTTCTCAGAAATGATTATCTTTTACTCTAACCAGTCATTTAATCATATTGCTGATATTTTGAGTCAAGGTCAAAATGGGGGAGTTTAGTTCGATTATGACATTTGTGTCAAAGTAATCTGGTTGCTTTTGGCTACTTGCAAGCAAAGGGTGTGTATACCAGAAAAATAGTTTTATTCCAGTTTTCAGAAACACTTGTAATTTGGGGGGGGAAGTGGCTCAGATGGTAAAAGAACCTGCCTGCAATGCAGGAGATCTGTGTTTGATCCATGGGTTGGGAAGATACCCTGGAAAAGGGAATAGCACCAAACTCCAGTGTTCTTGCCTGGAGAAGTCCATGGAATTGCAGAGTCGGACATGACTGAGTGACTAGCACATTCTACTTCAGACAGTAAACTTTATGATAGATAAAATTATAATTTGAGTAGTGGGTACACAGAAATTAGGTAAAGTGTTGTTTATTACAGAGAACAAATATAGGGAAAACCTTGGTACTTAGCTTCAAGGTGTTCATGGTTTAACTGATAGACAAGACAAATCATATACCAGTGTAACAACGATTGTTTCCATACTGCTGTGCTCACCTTCCTTCTGCCATGATTTTCTAGCCTCTGAAACTTACTTCATATTCCTGACCTGGGGAGATGTGAGGAGTAGTTGGCTGGCAGTGGTGGAATTCAGGATAATTTCATCTGTGTGACTAATCTAACTTCGGCCTCATACCCGTATTCTAATAATTGGATCTGCCTTTTGCCTTGGCACTGACCAAGCTCTCCTTGCATCCTGGTTATCTCTGTGCTGTCAGCCTCATAACATTTCCAGGGTTAAAAAGATTAAAGTTCTTCCCAAATCAAACCTGGGCTTGTGATCATTTGTCTGAGGCCACCTGCCTGTTTTCCTACCTGTTGTCTGCCACCAGAATACTCAATCAATTCTGAGACTGATATTATAGTAGTAAAATATAGTTAGCAGACAATTCTAATTCCCAGGTGACAGAACCTGGGGAGAAAAGACCCTTACCTCACTCTATAGTTTTGAATTTTTTTTACCATATACCTATGGTATTTAAAAAAGAAAAAAAAAATGGAAATAGCAACAACTTTAAAAACTGACAAGATGGTATTCTTCTAGTTCACAGAAATATCTGAGTCTTACCTCAAATGAAGTACCTGATGCTTGAGATCCCAAGAAAGCAATTCACACAAGGGAAACCAGGTAAGCTAACCCTCAATTATAATCTGAGGACTTAGCATTAAACCTCAGTGGTAGACCCTGGAAGGTTGGACTCTAAGATTACCTACAACTCCAATGTGTTTTGTGAGCCCATATGATAGCAAGACACAGAAGAGTATGAAGAGTGTGTAAGATAGAGGATTTGCCTCAGTGCCTATGTGTGATGTGGGGGAAGGGAAGGACTTGCAGGCTCATCTTCTTCACTGCGTGAAAACAGAGGGGCGGGTTGGAGACCTGCCTTACTTTCAGTCTCTTGGAAGGAAAAAAAAAAAAAGCCCTAAGGAACCATCTTTATGTTTGAGTAATCTTTTAGTCTTTTTAATGCTCTACCTTCTTGTACTGTGTTGTAGTCAAGGATCACATTCCTTCTCCTCGGGGATAGAATGGGAGGCCTACATTCTAATCCATTTTTTAGGAGATGGAGCAAGGAAGGAAAAGGGACCTTTAATTTCCTCCCTAGAGAAGAAAGATAGTTGGACAGATGAGTTCATGATGGGAGTGGGAATGGGGGAAATAGATATTGGAGATGGGATAAATATAAGGTGAGGGTGGCTAGGTAATGTCAGGTAGGTTTCAGAGAGTCTGAAAGTTTTGATTAAGAGATTGGACTTTTTTCCTCTTAGTTTATTTAATCATTCAGTAAATGTTCCCTAGGTGCTCACATGATGCCAAGCCTGGGTTGGAGGCAGGGTGACAATGATGAACAATATATCTTTTGTGCTTAAGTAGCCTAGATTCTCTAGGGGGGAATAGATAAGTAAAGAGGCAATTAAAATTATGTATTAGTGCCATGTCTGGAGCAGATGGAGCTGTTCCAGGAAGACATATGACCTAATTCTGGGAGGATGGAGAAAACTCCCTAGAGGAGGAGACATTTGGGAGATAGTCTTGAGCTAAACCTGCAGAGATGGTGGCAAAAAGCATTCAGGCAAAAGGACCATTATGCAGATAGATCAGCAAGTGAGCCTGACTTATTAGAGGACTTAAATTCCCTACAGTTTATGTGGGAAGTAACCAGGAAAACAGTGAGTAATGAGACTGGAGAAATCTTCAAGGCTGGATAGTCAAAGCCCTCATAAAACACATATTAAGTGGTTTAGAATCTATCCCAGGAAAAATGGGAGAGCCATTGGATAACTTTATTAGGGAAATGACATAAGCAGGTTTATACTTTTAGAAAGATCTCTCTGTCTTGTGTAAACAATAGACAAGAAAGAGGCAAGACAGGAGGCAGAGACCAGTTAGCAGGACACTGAAATAATCCAGGCAGGAGATGATGGCCACTGTAGTAATATTAAAACTTTGAGTTTGCAGGATGTGCTTGAATCCTTTTGTTGCATCTCCATTTCCCCCCTCTACCTTTCTTGCTGCTACACTGGGCTTTGGGAAGCTGCCCCTTACAGGCTAATCAGCTTTGCCCTCTGGCTTCCAGGTAAATGTGGCCAATGGGAGATACCTGTAAGTGATCAGAGGAAAGAAGGGTGAGGGTGAGATACCAGTTCCCACAGATCCCTCTCAGTTTGGTCACTACAGGCTGGCATCCAGCAAAGCCTATACCAAGTGTCCGGCAGCCCTGTCTATATAGCTCTCCTCTCCAGGTTGGGTAACTGCTCACTATTCTTGCGTGTTATGGCCTAGGGGAGGTACTGTATCACCCTTATGGTTTCCTTTAGATCCAACCATTTCTTTGTGAATGTTCTCATTATTAAGCTCTTCTCAAATTATGTAGCTTTCTGTAACATCCTTTTTGCTATTGGGGCCCTGACTGATGAACAAGAGGACAGTGAGAGTACATAAATGTAGGCATCATAAAATGGTATAATTGAAATGATCCTGTGTGAGACAGAGTGCAGGCAAGGGGGCAGTTGATAATAATTCCTGTAAATAATACATTTGAGAGGTGTTTGGTTTGTTAATTAAAAGGAATAACTATAATAATAGCTAGTGTCTTATTAAACATTAGACACAGGGACAGGTCTTTAAATGCATTGTCTTAATTCTTATAAATTTCATAAAGTAGGTATTATTCCATTTTATGGGTATGAAAATCACATCTTTTAGCAGCTGCATAACCTGATGTAGGTTACTCTTCCATCAGGTGTCAGAGGTAGAATTCAGATTCATCTCTGCATGACTCTATATCATATTTGTATGGAGCTCTGAGGATATTTCCTGAATGCAAATACTTAAGTTTCTTAGACTAAGTTTATACATGACTGTTAATGGACTATGTTTAGAAGAATTGAGGTTGAGTTTGGGGAGTTATTTTCTAATCAGTTGCTTTAGTATTTTACTATTCTGGTGTAATTATAAAAGAGCTACAAAAATAATTTGACACTATTTTCCAGGGTGATTGTTTGACAAAGAGATGCAGTCTTTGTATTGATTGAACTAATAATTTCTGATGGTTTCCAATAGTCACATTAGATTGTGGGTAGCATTAAGATAGAGAAGAACACTTCAGGCAGAGGGGAGAAATCATTTACTTTATAGGAAGAGAAATGTATACATGTACATTCCTTGAAAAAGATTAACATTCCATATTGCATTTGCCACCAGAGGGAGTCATGTGAATGCCATATTGACAAAGGAAAAGGAAAAATCATTAAATATTTTCTCCCAGTTCCACTAATATTTCAACAAGAATTCAGAACTTGGTAGAGCTTGTGTAACTATGAGAAAGGACTTAAACATCTCACCGTAGGGTTGGAAACAAAATTAATTAATTAATTTTGTCAAATTAATCATGCAGGGTAAGAGAGATAGATATCAAAACAAACTAATAGACACATTGCAGATTTTAGCAACATAAGCTTAATGTTATACTAAAACTAAAAAATCAAGCTGTGATTTATTTTGTTCCAAAAATCATTCTCTACTATTACCAAAATACTGTTCTAAAAAAAAGTTTTGGAATCAACAATCTAATCAACAATTTTACTAATGTTTCATTGAGCATATTTTATTTTACCCTTATATTCCCTGTACCAGGATGACTGTGATTGTTATTTTCAGTAAATAAAATAAAAGTGAAAAGAAACAATAGGTAGAAAGATTCTGCATCCCAAGAGTATTTGATGTATCTATGTTCTCTGAAAACTTGGCCAGGATTTTCTCAACTGGCAAATTATGGAGGGGGAATGGGCTATTTAATAACTGATAGATTTATAACTCAATTTATTTTATATTTAATTTTAGAATTGATCAGTTAACAGCATTTACTGAAAGCTACTATATACACAGTATTGAATTGTCCATTAAAATCAAGACCAAGTGACAATAAATCTTAGAAAGATGAGCTCTGAACTGATGTTTAATGCCTTATATAGATCACTAGTTTTCAAAATATGGTCTTTGCCAGCCCCAATACTATTGCCTGGGAACTTGTTCAAAATACAGATTCTCTTATTTCAGTCCCAGATCTGTGAATTCAGAAAGACTAGACATGGGGGCCTAGCAATCTGCGTTTGGACAAGCTCTTTAGATAATTCTGCTGCTGCTAAGTTGCATCAGTCGTGTCTGATTCTGTGCTACCCCATAGACGGCAGCCCACCAGGCTCCTCTGTCCCTGGGATTCTCCAGGCAAGAATACTGGAGAGGGTTGCCATTTCCTTCTCCAATGCATGAAAGTGAAAAGTGAAAGTGAAGTTGCTCAGTCACATCTGATTCTTCACGACCCCATGGACGGTAGCCCACCAGGCTCCTCCATCCATGGATTTCTCCAGGCAAGAGTACTGGAGTGGGTGCCATTGCCTTCTCCCTTAGATAATTCTAATATGTGCTTAAAGTGAGAATCAATGATAGAGATGTAAAATCTGATCTCTTCAAAGTATTATAAGTCCAGCAATTTATGCAAATTGCAACATGAGCTTTCTGTTTTGTTGTAATAGCTATTTTCTTATGGGTAAATTAAATTTAAAAGTAAAAATTAAATGGGTGATTATGGCCAATAATTGCAACTTTTAGTAACACCAAATAGTCATAGATTAAAGTAATTGAGTTTGGAAATAATAAACAGATGGATTAGGGAAGCAAGAGTAAGCAATACACACTTTCTGTTCAGTGGCAGTGGAATTTATTTTTTCTCTGTCTCCACAAGATTGCTTTGTCTAAAGATCACAATTTATTCATTTTTCCATTTATAATTTTGAGATTATATGATTACTTAGGAACTTAGAAGACGCTCTTAAAACACATACTTTACAAGGGCAAAGTAAGATTTACCTAGAAAACTAGAAACAAGATTAATATTACAAGATGACTTTTATATCATATTGTCTGAATTTTTATACAGAATACATGAATTTATAATAGAAAATACATTTCCATTAAGTAAAACGTGTTTCAAATTATTTTTTGAAGTCTAGCTGCAAGCAAGTAACTTTCATGTGACAAAAGAGATCAAGTTTTTAGTTTTCTTTACCTGATAAGTACTGAACTGTCAGTATGACTAGTTGTGTCTTATATTGGCTCTTTCATATATGGTCAAGTGCAGTGCAGTCTGTTAGATTACAGGCATACCTTGGAGACACTGTGGGTTTGGTTTTAACCCAAAGCAAATGAAGCAAATATTGCAGTAAAATGAGTCACAAATTTTTTGGTTTTCCAGTGCATATAAAAGTAATGTTTACACTATACTGTGGTCTATTAAGTGGGCAATAGGATGCCGTCTAAGACACTGATGTACATACCTTAATTAAAGACATTGTGTAGTTGCTAAGTCATGTCCAACTCTTTTACAGCCCCATGGACTGCCAGGTTCTTCTGTCCATAGGATTTCCCAGGCAAGAATAATGGAGTGGACTGCCATTTCCTTCTCCAGGGAATCTTCCTGACCCAGGAATCGAACCCATGTCTCCTGCATTGGCAGATGGATTCTTTACCACTGAGCTACCAGGAAGACTCTAATTAAAAACTACTTTATTGCTTAAAAATGCCAACCATTATCCGAGCCTTTAGAAAGTCATAATTTTTGTTGGTAGAAAATCTTGTCTTCATATTGATAGCTCCTGACATATCAGGGTACGGTGCTTGAACAATGGGGTGGCTGTGGCAATGCTTAAGGCAATGAAGTTTGCTGCATCAGCTGACTCTTTCATGAATGATTTCTCTGTAGCATGAGAAGCAGTTTGCCACCTTTTTACCCACAGTAGAACTTCTTTCAAAATTGGAGCCAATCCTCTCAAGCCCTGCCATTGCTTTTCAACTAATTTTATGTAATATTCTAAATCATTTATTGTCATTTCAACAGTCTTCACCAGGAGAGGATTTCATCTCAAGAAATAACATTCTTTGGTCTTCCATAGGGAGCACCTCCTCATCCATTAAAGTTTTATATCAAGATTGTAGCAATTCACTCACATCATCCAGATCCATTTCTAGCTCTCTTGCTATTTCTACCACATCTTCAGTGGTGGAATTTGAAACACTTTTAACTACTCCTCTGAAGTCTTGACCCTCTCAAAGTCATCCATGAAAGTTGGAATCTACTTCTTCCAAACTCCTGTTAATGTTGATATTTTGACCTCTTCCCATGAATCATGAATGTTCTTAGTAACATCTAGAATGGTGAATCCTTTCCAGAAGGTTTTCTATGAATTTTGCCCAGATTCATCAGAGGAATTAATATCCATGCCAATTATAACCTTATAACCTGTATTTCTGAAATTATAAGACTTGAGAGTCAAAATGACTCCTTGATCCATGGGCTACAGAATGAATGTTGTGATAGCAGGAGGGAAATCAACATTAATTTTGTACATCTCCATCCACATTCTTGGATGACCAGGTGTATTGTCAATGAGCGGTGATTTTTTTTTTTTCCTGGGCAACAGGTCTCAACAGTGGCCTTAAAACTTTCAGTAAACCAAATTGTAAACAGATGTACTGTCAGCCAAGCTTTGTTGTTAAATTTATAGAGCAGACACAGAGTAGATGTAGCATAATTCTTGAGAGTCCTAGGATTTGGGGGATGGTAAATGAGCACTGGCTTCAACTTAAAGTCATTTATATCCTATCCCCATTGCTTCATCCATAAAATGGAAATAGTAGTAGTTCATTCTTCATGTGGGGATTGTATGTGACAATGCAGGAAAAATACAGCCATTTAAAAAGTAAATGTGGTGAGATTTCTTTTGTTAGTTCCCAAAATATAAAGAAATAGATGAAGCTAAGTTTATGACTTATGAATGTATAATTACTCTTGAGAACATGCCTCTTGCAACTTAACCACAGAAGGTTGTTTATTAAGATTTGATCTTGCTTACTGCTATTGCTTAGTGGCAGGTGTGTCCTAATCCTGTGATAAGAAAACCGTTTCAAATGAAGAGGTTAATATCAATTGATGACAATTATGCAACCTTTTGAAAATCCCGGGAATATATCATATTTGTCATTGTAATTTTCAACTTAAAAAAATTATGAATCAAAAGCAGGGAGATCCAAAATTGGAGAGGACATCTTGTTTTTCTTCAGTGTTTACAATGATTGAAATTTGGCACATTTTTCGTATTTTAATTAAAATTTTTTGTAGGTGCTAAATGAATATTGTTGATGTTAATATTGACATAAACCTTATTTTGTCTGAAAGTAATAAATGTTCAAGGAAGATACACATAGTTGATAAAACCATGGGGCACTCAGCTATCACTGGGAGTGATTAAAAGGCTGCAGGTGTCAGGGAATCAACTGACACAGCTCACTTAAGACTACTGAGTAGCCTATGGTCTTCCCAAGTGGCTCGGTGGTAAAGTATCTGCCACCAGTGCAGGAGACACAGACATGTGGATTGCATCACTTGTCAGGAAGATCCCCTAGAGAAGGAAACAGCAACCCACTCCAGTATTCTTGCCTGGAAAATCCAATGGACAGAGGGGCCTGGCGGGCTACAGTCTATGGGGTCACAAAGAATCAGACACAGCTGAGCACACACAAACATTCACACACACACATTCAATGGCTTATGAGCAGCACTCCGATGGAATTTTTCTTCCCTTCATGAGAAAAGAAAGCAAGAAACTGAGACTAGAGAGATCATCTCTCATGTAACTTAAAAAGAAGTGGATTTTTGCTTCCTCCTCCGAAGTCGCTCAGTCGTGTCCTACTCTTTGCAACCCCATGGACTGTAGTCTACCACACTCCTCCGTCCACAGGATTTTCCAGGCAAGGGTACTGGAATGGGTTGCCATTTCCTTCTCCAGACGATCTTCCCAAACCAGGGATTGAACCCAGGTCTCCCACATTGTAGGCAGATGCTTTAACCTCTGAGCCCCCAGGGTAAAAAATATTTTTCAATGTAAGCAAATCCTTACAAACTGGAAAGGGTGGATATACTGTGATAAGAATATCTTCTTAATTCTCTATTTCATTATTTTAAGTAATATTTATCTATCCATAAGATCCTGTTTCTGCTGTGAAAAATAACTCAGATTCAAATTAAATAAAAAAGAACTCTTCAAGGGAAAATATATTAATCCTATGATTTCTTTTGAACAGATAATGTTGGAAGGTGCAGATGAGGCTAATGTGTTAAAACATTTTTGTTGTAAACATCTTTCATGATATTTGAAAAACAGTTTAAAGTTTGAAATTGTTCTTTCTAGTTTGATTTTCACTGTGCTTTTGCTTGATTAGGAAAAGAGATGACTACAAATAAGATAGAGGTTAATGATTTATGAAACCCCTTGTATCAAAAGCTGGGCTACTGTCCCACTGCCCCCGGGAATCATGAATGATAAATTAGTATGTTACCAGTAAGTTATTCATTGTAGTGGTGAATAATTGAATTTGCTGGCTTTCTCCTGTGGCTCTAGGCTTTCATTTTTCAGTCAGACTAAATGTTCCATCTAGGGTCACAGTTTAGAGTGACCTAATCTGTCCTTCTGCTTATTGACTATGCCAAAGCCTTTGACTGTGTGGATCACAATAAACTGTGGAAAATTCTCAAAGAGATGGAATACCAGACCACCTGACCTGCCTCTTGAGAAACCTATATGCAGGTCAGGAAGCAACAGTTAGAACTGGACATGGAAAAACAGACTGATTCCAAACAGGAAAAGGAGTATGTCAAGGCTGTATATTGTCACCCTGCTTATTTAACTTATATGCAGAGTACATCATGAGAAAACCTGGGCTGGAAGAAGCACAAGCTGGAATCAAGATTGCCAGGAGAAATCTCAATAACCTCAGATAGGCAAATGACACCACCCTTATGGCAGAAAGTGAAGGAGAACTAAAAAGCCTCTTGATGAAAGTGAAAGAGGAGAGTGAAAAATTTGGCTTAAAGCTCAACATTCAGAAAACGAAGATCATGGCATCTGGTCCCATCACTTCATGGGAAATAGATGGGGAAACAGTGGAAACAGTGTCAGACTTTCTTTTTTTGGGCTCCAAAACCACTGCAGATGGTGACTGCAACCATGAAATGAAAAGATGCTTACTCCTTGGAAGAAAAGTTATGACCAACCTAGACAGCATATTCAAAAGCAGAGACATTACTTCGCCAACAAAGGTCTGTCTAGTCAAGGCTATGGTTTTTCCTGTGGTCATGTATGGATGTGAGAGTTGGACTGTGAAGAAAGCTGAGCGCTAAAGAATTGATGCTTTTGAACTGTGGTGTTGAAGAAGACTCTTGAGAGTCCCTTGGACTGCAAGGAGATCCAACCAGTCCATCCTAAAGGAGATCAATCCTGGGAGTTCATTGGAGGGACTGATGTTGAAGCTGAAACTCCAGTACTTTGGCCACCTCATGCGCAGAGTTGACTCATTTGAAAAGACACTGATGCTGGGAGGGATTGGGGGCAGGAGAAGGGGACGATGGAGGATGAGATGGCTGGATGGCATCACTGACTCGATGCACATGAGTTTGAGTGAACTCCGGGAGTTGGTGATGATAGGGAGGCCTGGCGTGCTGCGATTCATGGAGTCACAAAGAGTCGGGCACGACTGAGCGACTGAACTGAATTGAATTGAACTGAACCTGTCCTTGACTTCTTAGGAACCTCATTGTAACTAGCAAGGCTATTTGGTTATTTCTTTAAATGTTTGGTAACCTTTATCCACTCTTTCACCATTTTTTAGATCCTTACATCTATCATTTTCTGATTTCTTTTAAAAAATGATTCTGTTTTAAAATTTTATTTTATTTTCCAGTAATGGATTTAAGTTGTTTTAGTGTAGCCTGCTCTTTGTTTATAGAAGTAAGCATGAGTTCTATCTTTAATACTATTATTGGAAATAAGAATACTGTTATTAATATTTTCAGTAATACAGCCTTCACCTGTATGCTGCTGCTGCTACTGCTGCTAAGTCGCTTCAGTCGTGTCCAACTCCCACCAGGCTCCCCCGTCCCTGGGATTCTCCAGGCAAGAACACTGGAGTAGGTTGCCATTTCCCTCTCCGCTGCATGAAAGTGAAAAGTGAAAGTGAAATTGTTCAGTCATGTCTGACTCTTAGTGATCCAATGGACTGCAGCCTACCAGGCTCCATAGTCCATGGGATTTTCCAGGCAAGAGTACTGGAGCGGGGTGCCATTGCCTTCTCTGCTTCACCTGTATAGTGATATGTGAATTCTCTTCTATTGCTTCAAAAAGCTTTTCATTAGCTCTAGATTTTGCTCTATCTAGAATAAATTATTGAACTTTTTCTAGTGTATTTTGGCCAACATAAAGATAATTATTTGAAAACAATTTTACAGGCATAAACACACATATACTATTCTTCTTCTTATATACCTATTTCTAATTTTATTTGTGATTTGTCATGTGTATGTACAAATTTATCCTGAACGACAGATTTTTTTATGTAATCCAGGAAGACTTTTTTTTTTCTTTTGTTGTTCAGTTGCTAAGTTTTGTCTGACTCTTTGTGACCCCCTTACTGCAGCATGCCAGCCTCCCCTGTCCTTCACTATCTCCCAGAGTTTGCTCAGATTCATGTCCACTGAGTTGGTAATGCTATCTAACCATCTCATCCTCTGTTGCCCACTTCTCCTTTTGCCCTCAATATTTCCCAGCATCAGGGTCTTTTCAAATGAGTCTGTTCTTCACATCAGGTGGCCAAAGAATTGGGAGTTTCAGCTTTAGCATCAGTGCTTCCAGTGAATATTCAGGACTGCTTTCCTTTTGATGGACTGGTAGGATCTCTTTGCAGTCCAAGGGACTCTCAAGAGTCTTCTCCAACACCACAGTTCAAAAGCATCAATTCTTCGGTGCTCGACTTTCTTATAATCCAATTCTCACATTCATACATGACTATTGCAAAACCCATAGCTTTGACTAGATAGGCCTTTGTTGGCGAAGCAATGTCTCTGCATTTTAATATGCTGTCTAGGTTGGTCATAGCTTTTCTTCCAAGGAGCATGCATCTTTTAATTTCATGGCTGCAGTCACCATCTGCAGTGATTTTTCTTACTCTAAAAAAATTTGAAGTTAATATTAATTACAACCAGTTATTACTAGTAAATGTTTAATAACCAGCTCTCTAGAAAGAAAAAAAAAAGCTTAACTAGTGGTGTTTGCTAATCTCCATGGTGTAAATGCTTTCACCATGGCTGATTTCAACTACCAACCTGATGTCATTGAATGCTGAGTGGGAAGATAATGCATGTAATTGGTTCTCTCAAACTAGTATGAGCCAACTGTAGCCAACCAGAGATTTTAGTTCCATTTTTATAAGTACTCAGTTGACCTAATAAAAATTGAAATTATAAGGTTTTAAATGAAGTTTTAAAAAGTCCTAATAGATTTTGTTATATGCTAAATTAATATATATGTGTTTTTTGTGTTTTTCTAATTTTTACTTGCTTGTTTTTGAGAGGAGTGAAGCAAGAAAATTATCTGAGTACTTCTAAATAGATGATCATTGTAGGAAACTCTTTGTTACAACAAATCCCAGACATCAGAAATAGAGCCAGGTTGTCAGAGACATGAATTACCCCAAATCTTTTTTTATCTGGAGAGAAATCCCTCTAAGTTAACACTGACTTTTATTGCTGCTATTTTTATTATTTGAGATCTGTAACACTGATGAGTAGAAAGCATCCCTCTACAGTGAATTTAATGATTTTGAAAACATAAATTTTTGTTGTTGTTGTTCATAGAAAGGGTGATATAGAATAGTGCTCTCCAAACTGAAGTTCATAAGCGGATATGGGTCTAAGAACTGTGAGGAGAAACAGGCAAAAGTTGAAGTAAGGATTTGGAAACTTATACAGTAATTTTTCGACATTGCTGCAACATCCTAGTTCATGATCAGTGAACTCATGAACTAAGACTGTAGTCATTGAATGGAATAGACAGTTTAGGCTTTAGTTATACTTTTAGAGAGTCATTTGTTATATCTATGATGAGGGATTGAGGATTAATTTTGAAAATATATCACTTGCCTCATTTTGTGTAGAAGTTAAAAGTGAGTATCTTGAGCTTGCCAGAATTGCTTTAAAAATCTTTTGCATTCCTACTGATATTCTTCTGCAAGACTGGTTTCTCTACTTTCGAGTGCTATTAAAAACAAGAAGCAGCTGTTTAGAAATATATTGTGGTCAGTCCAATCTCGATTAGATAATATGACAAGCAAGAAGCAAGCTCATTTATTGCACTAAAACAGTAAGTATCGATATCTTGGTGTTTCTTTGAAGTGTGTGTATAGGCATTTAATATGGGAAATCGCTATTTCCTCACAAAGTCTTCAGTTACTATTGTGGAATGACAAAAAAGTACAAGTGTGTTAGAAATCACTTAGTTTTGCAGTTCTTTGTAATTCTTTTCCTCTGCTTTGGTTATGTTTCTCCTGAGTACATCTATTGAAATTTTATGTAATTTTACATGTTTATTGAAACTGATGATAATAAATTAAGCTTGTCTTTATGTCTTTACTTTTATTGCATTTTATAAAAATATTGGTCAACATGGAAACACTGGGCCTTCTCCACAGATAGTTTGAAAAGCACTAGGCTAGATCAATAACTGGGTAAGGAAGTTGTTCAATAATTACTTATTAGACAAATGGAAAGTTAGAGCTTTCAATAAGGTATAGATAGAACCAGAGATATTTTATATCTCACATTATTATAAATTAACAGTTAATAGCAAATCTCAAAAAATATATGTTGTTAATCATAAGATAACTTCTTGCTTACAGACTGTAACTTGCTTTACTTGGTATTAGTAGTAGAAATTTTCATTTATCTTCCCTGAATGGAATTTGCTGCACTCTCTAGTGTGGCTACAATTGAGTCTAAGGTCATATTAGGCAAAATCATGCTAGTCACTTCTCTGCTTGAAATCCTTTAATGGCTTCTCATCACATCTAGAATAATATCCAAAATCTTTTTAATAATATGCAAGGTCCTACGGGGTCTGTACCCTACTACCCCCCTGACTTTATCTTACCTTTGTAATACTCTAGTCATAACTGTTCATAAATGTTTCTTGAATAAGCTTAGCATGCTCTCATCTCAGGGCCCTTTTCTTGATGGTCCCTTTACTGCATACTCTCTGCTTAAATCTGTCCACAGTTGACTCTTCCTCATCCTTGAGATTTCAGATCAATATCACATTCTAGAGTCTTTCCTTTCACTTCTGCGGCTTATCTATCCCATGACCTTCATTCATCACATTATGAACCTATCATTATCTGAAATTATCTTTGTTATTTGTTTGATTTTTCCTCTGGGGCTTCCCTGGTGGCTCAGATGGTAAAGAATCTGTTTGCAATGTGGGAGACCAGGGTTCAATCCCTGGATCAGGAAGATCCCTTGGAGGAGGAAATGGCAATCTAGCCTGGTATTCTTGCTTGAAAAATTCCATGGACAGAGGAACTTGGTGGGCTACAGTCCATGGGATTGCAAAGAGTTGGACACGATTGCTCATGCAGGCCATTGTTCTCTTCCTTTCCACTAGAAAGCAAGGTGCATGAGAGTGGGAACCTTGTATTTTTTTGTTTGTGCCTGTATCCTTAAAGCCTAGTATTCTAGGAAGACTCTAGCATGCAATAGGTATTCAATAAATATGTTTTTTAAATTAATTTACTTTTTTGAATGAAAGATAATTGCTTTACAGACTTTTGTTGTTTTCTGTCAATTATCAATAAGAATCAACGATAGGTATACATATGCCCCCTCCCTCCTATCTCTCTCCCCATCCCCCCACTAGATTGTTACAGAGCCCCTAAATATCTGTTTAGTAAATGAATGGATGGGGGAGAAAAAGCATTTGACTTGTGCTGACAGCACTAAACCACTTGAACTGACAGTGATGAGAGACTCGGAAAAGCCATTTCACCAAAGAGATGAGTAAGCCAGTGGAGGCCACATGGTCAATGTAAAAGCATTCATCTATGGAAATAAGATATATTTCTCAATAGGTGGATAAACTCTACTTCCTATGGTATATGTAATGATGTAATCACCTCCCCCCCCAAATCTTCTAAGAGTCCTTATCTTCAATAAGCTCACTGATACATTTTTCCTTTGAGAAGTCCAACACATTTCATACACCCCCTCTGGAAAAATCAAGTATTTGTTACAGAACACAAGTTCTTAAGCTGTACCCATAGATTATCTGAAATTGGATGCCATCTGTGAATATGTACATTTTTAAAAGGAAAATATCATAGCTTTCATCAGATTCTAAATAGGTCCGTGATTCCTAAAAGATTAAGAACTTCTTTTACATGAACTCCAGAGAACATAAGCAGGAAAGACTCAGAAATAACATACAATCTGTGATATTTTGGCATCAGTTTATAGCATATACAAAGATGAAGGTAGAAATTTATAAAAATACTTATTTCTATATAACTGTTTTGAATACATCTGTGATTAAATTCCCTACCATGCATGCCGTAAGAATGATAAAGTTAAGTGGCAGGCTCTCTGAAGATGAGACACATTTTGCAATTAATTATTTTGGCAGAATGACATAACTGATGAAGCTCACTTCATTGATTTCAGATTAATCAAAAAATACCAATAATCTTATGGGATTTTTATTTTTGTTATGTGAAAATTTTCCTCTGTTAAATATCATAAAAGCGCTAATCATGACTAACAGCTGAAATCCATCACACTTGATTTTCAGTCTGACTCTGATCAAAGGATCTACTTGAACTTTGTTTTTTAAAAAGCTAAGGCCTAGAAAATACCGACATAATTTATCACTGCATGTCTGCTGTTTCATTTATAGCCTAGGATGCATTAAATAGGTTTAGATGTAGATTTCATCCTAATTTAGTTTAGAAACAGAGATGCTTTATCTCATGTCATTTAGATGCATTCAATCAATTCTAATCTATTTCAGATCATTGAAAATGTTACACATGCCAGTTTCTGTTGTTTCATTTAACCTTTGTAATAAAGAATAATGAAAGCGTCATTTTTGGAAAAACATACTTCTAGTGTGTAATATTTATTTTGCACCTACCACTTGCTAAATGTTAATAGGCTGGATGTTATTGCCTTCAACATTATATTGTTAGATGGATGAATATGTATCTATATTAGTATTTTAAAATATAATATATACATATATCTGCTATAATTATTTTCATGAGATAGTTACCTAAGTTGTTGTGGTCACTGTAACACATAGTTGATATTATTATGTAAATTACATGGTGAATATGAAGTATTCTAAAAAATTAAAGTTTTGCTCTTTTAATTTTCTAGTGCTTCATGGAGGCCTTTTAGCATTCCAGGGTAGATCCATATTTCATATAACATCACCATATTAAGAACTCATAGGAAAAGTTTAGAAATTTCTATGTGATTTTGATATATAATATATCCAAGTGAGAAAAGATAAGATATAATCAGATCAATTCTAATATCTTTCCCTAGTCTTAATATTGTGCTTAGTTGGCTCAGTCATGTCTGACTCTGTGACCTCATGGACTGTAGCCTGCCAGGCTCCTCTGTCCATGAGGATTCTCCAGGCAAGAAAAATGAAGTGGATTGCCACGCCCTTGTCCAGGGGATCTTCCCAACCCAGGGATCAAACCCAGGTCTCCTGCATTGTAGGCAAATTCTTTACCATCTGAGCCACGAGGGAAGCCCAAAAATATTGGAGTGGGTAGCCTACCCTTTCAGGGGAACCTATCTCCAGGGGAACTTCCTGACCCAGGATCTAACCAGAGTCTTAGCATTAGCAATCTTTATATTCATGTTATCCAAGTTATATCATATAAAATAAAAAAATACATCATGAGTCTACTCTAATATTCTTCTATGTTTTCTTAATAAAATTAAGCAATTGAGGAACCTATCAGAAAAAGTTATTACATGCTTTGCTGGCACAAAAATGCCTTGCAAGTTAAGCTTTGATACTCTTGTGAATCATAGCAAAGAATAATAACTATAGAGAGATGTTTCTGACCACTGGTGCCCTACTTTTTGGTGTTACAGCTAGACTTATCCATAAAATATCACATGATATTGAGGTAGTGGCTGCTTTATTATCAAGAAGAGTATCATCTATAGAATGGTGCATGATTTACAAATTGATAATGAAGTCAACTGCTCTCTTTCTGTGGGTCCTAAAATTCCACAATTAATTCTATTACCACACTGGTACACTTTGTAGTATTTCAACCTCTTTGGGTTATTTTCTTTTAAAATATAATTTTATTATTATTTTTGATTACAAACATGTTCTCCAATGAACAGGATTCATTTTTATTTTCAGGAAAAATTACCAATTAAAGTTTTTTTTTTATAAATTGCTCTTGTATAGAAGTTAATGTAGTCCAGTTTTAAAGAATGGGGTGATGTGATTACAAGTGTGGGTTCTGGATTTGTTAATGTAGCTCTGACCCTAACAAGTCAAGTGATTTTAAAAATAATGTAATCTCTGTTTCAGTCTCCTCAAGTGAAAAATGGAAATAATTCCTACGTAGAAGATTGTTATGATTGAGTTATTATGTGGCAATGGATGGCCTAGATTCAATGAGACAATTCTAGACAGTAGCATCCAGTCCAACATTTTCTAGTAGCATCCTTGGTCTCCAGCTTTCCATATTGTTGCTCCTATAAACCAGCTAGCAGTTTACTTGGACCTCTACTTCATTTTTCTTTTTTTGTTCTTCAGCCTGTGCATTCGCTTCTTCCTCCACTTGTCTCTCATGATTCAGAGGTTTCCAAGAAGATGATGTTAAGGCTGGGAGCTGCAGAAGCTTTTTAGTTAGATGCAATCCTTTTTGTCTACTTCTGTCCAGTCTCATTTGTTCATTTGTTTTTGTTGCCTGTACTTTTGGTGTCATATCCAAAATATCATTGCCGAAACTAACATCAAGAATATTTTTTCCCTATGTTTTCTTCTAGTAGTTTTACAAGTTTAGGTCTTAGGTTTAGGTCTTTAGTCAATTTTGTGTTTATTTTTTGTTATGTTGTGAGATAAAACTCCAGTTTCATTCTTTTGCATTGGGATATTGAGTTTGCTGAACACCACTGATTGAGCGACAGTTCTTTCCCTGTTTTGGCACCCTTAAAGAAGATTAGTTGACTGTAGATGCACTGATTTATTTCTGGGCTCTCTAAAAGTCTATTTTAATTTTGTAAAGCCATTTCAGCACAATAACTTTTTGCTTATAAGAGACTCTTCCCAAAATAGTTTGAAGCTGACTCCTACTATTGCAATAATCAACAGTTTATGTAAATAAATTGCAATACACCAAATTAATAGTTATTTTTTTCCTAATGATCAGCCAGTCTTTACTTAACTTTACTGACTTTGCATAGAGATCTTTTTATCTTATATTTTAACTTCATTAAACAGGCAAATGGTGAGGCACAAAGGAGCTTACAAGCGACAGAGGATGTCCAGGAGTAGACTTTTTTTTGGTGGCAAAATTGACCTTTCAAATTTCCAAATTTCTCATTACTAACCAAGCTCTGTTAATTTGTTTCATCCACTGTGTTTATGAATAATTTCTGTTGATAACTACTCTTTGCTTTTTAAAAAATACAAGGTGAAGGATGTGCTAATTTTTCTTTGACTGATAAACCTTTTCACTCCTCTACTTCTTATGAGGATGCTTGTTATATCCTTGGGATATTTTTGTAATTTTTAGATAACTGTGTTAATATCAGACAGCAACTGAGATAGTTCATGGTTATTATTCATTGCCTCAATCTATCTATAGTTCCATGTAAAGCAAATACTTATAGAAAACCCACTATGTACCAGGTATGGTACTAGGCACTGGCAACACAAAGCTAAGTAAGACACAGTCTGTTTCCCACAAAAAGAAATGGTTTAGTAAGACAGACTTTAACAGAGAAGTCACAATACAATATAATAAAGGCTTTTATAGATACATGTGTATGTATGACTGGGTCTCTTAGTTGTTCACCTGAAGCTATCACAACATTGTTAATTAGACATCAGTTCAGTTCAGTCGCTCAGTCGTGTCCGACTCTTTGCGACCCCATGAATCGCAGCACGCCAGGCCTCCCTGTCCATCACCAACTCCCGGAGTTTATCCAAACTCGTGTCCACCGAGTCAGTGATGCCATCAAGCCATCTCATCCTTTGTCATCCCCTTCTCCTTCTGCCTCCAATCCCTCCCAGCATCAGGGTCTTTTCCAATGAGTCAACTCTTCGCATGAGGTGGCCAAAGTATTGGAGTTTCAGCTTCAGCAGCAGTCCTTCCAATGAACACCCAGGATTGATCTCCTTTAGGATGGACTGGTTGGATCCCTTGCAGTCCAAGGGACTCTCAAACAGTCTTCTCCAACATCACAGTTCAAAAGCATGAATTCTTTGGCACTCAGCTTTCTTTATAGTCCAATTCTCACATCCATACATGACCACTGGAAAAACCATAGCCTTGACTAGATGGACCTTTGTTGGCAAAGTAATGTCTCTGCTTTTTAATATGCTTCACGGTTCATGGTTCATGTATTGCTGAGGCCTGGCTTGGAGAATTTTGAGCATTACTTTACTAGCGTGTGAGATGAGTACAATTGTGTGGTAGTTTGAGCATTCTTTGGCTTTGCCTTTCTTTGGGATTGGAATGAAAACTGACCTTTTCCAGTCCTGTGGCCACTGCTGAGTTTTCCAAATTTGCTGGCATATTGAGTGCAGCACTTTCACAACTTCTTTCAGGATTTGAAATAGCTCAGCTGGAATTCCATCACCTCCACTAGTTTTGTTTGTAGTGATGTTTCCTAAGGCCCACTTGAACTTCATATTCCAGGGTGTCTGGCTCCAGGTGAGTGATCACACCATCATGATTATCTGGGTCATGAAGATCTTTTTTGTGCAGTTCTTTTGTGTATTCTTGCCATCTCTTCTTAATATCTTCTGCTTCTGTTAGGTCCATACCATTTCTGTCGTTTATCAAGCCCATCTTTGCATGAAATATTCCCTTGGTATCTCTAATTTTCTTGAAGAGATCTCTAGTCTTTCCCATTCTGTTCTTTTCCTCTATTTCTTTGCATTGATTGCCGAGGAAGGCTTTCTTACCTCTCCTTGCTATTCTTTGGAACTCTGCATTCAAATGGGTATATCTTTCCTTTTCTCCTTTGCTTTTTGCTTCTCTTCTTTTCACAGCTATTTGTAAGGCCTCCCCAGACAGCCATTTTTCTATTTTGCATTTCTTTTCCATGGGGATGGTCTTGATCCCTGTCTCCTGTACAATGTCACGAACCTCCGTCCATAGTTCATCAGGCACTCTATCTGTCAGATCTAGTCCCTTAAATCTATTTCTCACTTCCACTGTATAATCATAAGGGATTTGATTTAGGTCATACCTGAATGGTCTAGTAGTTTTCCCTACTTTCTTCAATTTAAGTCTGAATTTGGCAATAAGGAGTTCATGATCTGAGCCACAGTCAGCTCCTGGTCTTGTTTTTGTTGACTGTATAGAGCTTCTCCATCTTTGGCTGCAAAGAATATAATCAATCTGAGATCAGTGTTGACCATCTGGTGATGTCCATGTGTAGAGTCTTCTCTTGTGTTGTTGGAAGAGGCTGTTTGCTATGACCCAGGCATTTTCTTGGCAAAACTCTATTAGTCTTTGCCTTGCTTCATTTAGTACTCCAAGGCCAAATTTGCCTGTTACTCCAGGTGTTTCTTCGTGAAGTCGTGAAGTTGCTCTGTTGTGTCTGACTTTTTTTGACCCCATGGACTATAGCCCACCAGGCTGCTCCATCCATGGAATTTTCTAGGTGAGACTACTGGAGTGGGTTGCCATTTCCTTCTCCAGGGGGTCTTCCCAACCCAGGGACTGAATCCAGGTCTCCTGCCTTGCGGGCAGACGCTTTACTGTCTGAGCAACCAGGGAATCGCTACCCAGGTGTTTCTTGACTTCCTACTTTTGCATTCCAGTCCCCTATAATGAAAAGGACATCTTTTTTGGGTGTTAGTTCTAAAAGGACTTGTAGGTCTTCATAGAACCATTCAACTTCAGCTTCTTCAGTGTTACTAGTTGGAGCATAGGCTTGGATTACCATGATATTGAACGGTTTGCCTTGGAAACAAACAGAGATCATTCTGTTGTTTTTGAGATTGCATCCAAGTATTGCATTTTGGACTCTTTTGTTGACCATGATGGCTACTCCATTTCTTCTGAGGGATTCCTGCCCACAGTAGTAGATATAATGGTCATCTGAGTTAAATTCACCCATTCCAGTCCATTTTAGTTTGCTGATTCCTAAAATGTCGATGTTCACTCTTGCCATCTCCTGTTTGACCACTTCCAATTTGCTTGGATTCATGGACCTAACATTCCAGGTTCCTATGCACTATTGCTCTTTACAGTATCAGACCTTGCTTCTATCACCAGTCACATCCACAACTGGGTATTGTTTTTGCTTTGGCTCCATCCCTTCATTCTTTCTAGAGTTATTTCTCCACTTATCTCCAGTAGCATATTGGGCACCTACTGGCCTGGGGAGTTCCTCTTTCAGTATCCTATCATTTTCTTTTCATACTGTTCATGGGGTTCTCAAGGTGAAAATACTGAAGTGGTTTGCCATTCCCTTCTCCAGTGGACCACATTCTGTCAACCTCTCCACCATGACCCGCCCGTCTTAGGTGACCCCATGGGCATGGCTTAGTTTCATTGAGTTAGACAAGGCTGTGGTCCTAGTGTGATTAGATTGACTAGTTCCCTGTGATTATGGTTTCAGTGTGTCTGCCCTCTTTTGCCCTCTCACAACACCTACCATCTTACTTGGGTTTCTCTTACCTTGGACATGGGGTATCTCTTCACGGCTGCTCCAGCAAAGTGCAGCCACTGCTCCTTACCTTGGACAAGGTCACCCCTCTTGACCCTGAACGTGGAGTAGCTCCTCTCGACCTTCCTGCGCCCATGCAGCCGCTGCTCCTTGGACGTGGGCTAGCTCCTCTCCACCACTCCTGCACCATCGTAGCCTGCTGCTCTCAGTCACTGCCCCTGATATTGGTCATAATTAGACATACCCCAATACAAAACAAAAAGTTAAAAAAATATCTTTTTTTAAGGACCATCCCTATAGGTGGGAGTTTGCCAAGGGAAAAAGGGAATAAGGACATTAAAGGTAGAGGAACTTTAGATATAGATGTGTAGAATGTTTTAGGATGTTGTCTGCTGAGATATATGAAAAGAAGGAAAGGCAAGGCAGGGAAAGGGACAGCAGTAGTTCAATGGACTAAACTGTATGATTGTTGTCTCAAGTGCTAAGTGTAAAGATGTACAAATCAGCCATTGACAAGCGGAGAAGAAGAGGTATGACATCATCAGGTTTTATAAAGAAAAAACTTTGATAAAAATTCTGAAAGCTGGAAGTGGACAAAAGTGTCAGATCTCCCACTTTAATAATCTCTCCATCTCAATAGGTCTTTTCTGTACCTTTAGAGAAATGTGACTGCTGCAGTGTTCAAAGAAACAAACTATCTCACTCTTTATTTATCCTTTTAGATATATTTGTTTTAAGGAAGAAAATATAGAAACTTGTATCTAGAAGAGACCTTAAAAGTCCTCTGGTTTATTTCTTACATGTCCCACCTGGGGAAATAGAATCAAGCCATATAGGTGGCTGAGGAGCCAGGGCTGTAACCAGACCTACGGTACTTTCTGGGCACCACTCTGGTAGTTTGTTCTGGTTGTGTTGTTGTCGTTCAGTTGCTGAGTTGTGTCCAATTTCTTGCAACCCCAGGGACTGGAATATGCAGGCTCCCCTGTCCTCACTATCTCCCAGGATTTGCTCAGATTCATGTCCATTGAGTTGGTAGTGCTATCTAACTATCTCTTTCTCTGCCCCTCCCTTCTCCTTTTGCCTTCAGTCTTTCCCAGCATCAGCATCTTTTCCAATGAGTGCAGCTCTTCGAATTGGGTGGCCAAAGTATTGGAGCTCCAGCTTTAGCAACAGTCCTTCCAATGAATATTCAGGGTTGATTTCTTTTAGGACTGACTGGTTTGATCTCCTTGCTGTCCAAGGGATTCTCAAAAGTCTTTTCCAGCACCACATTGTGAAAGTATCAGTCCTGGTTTATGAGAGTAGATCAAACTGGGGATGCTGCTCAGCTCACCTGCATTATGAGTACAACAGAAGATTTCATTAGGACAAATGGATAGTTAAATGAATTCTGATATTTCTGGAGGGAAATAATGAAATAGAGTTTTATCTGATTTGGACTTGATTTGTTTTCTTTACATTATCTTCAGCATGAAAGTGATTTGCTTGACAATGGCTTCATATTGTAAAATCCAGCTTTACATACACACAAAGCTGTTTGGAAGACTGCAGCCTACCAGGCTCCTCCGTCCATGAGAGTTTCCAGGCAAGAGTACTGGAGTAGGTTGCCATTTCCTTCTCCATCTTTACAATTAAGCCTATTATAAAAATACCCAATTCTAAGCTAGTCCTTTATAATCTTGTGACATATTATAAAAACTTTGGATATAGGCATGTCTTAGAGATACTGATTCCAGGCCACTGCAATAAACTGAATATCACAATAAAGAAACTCACGTGAATTTTTTGGTTTCCTGGTGCATGTAAAAGTTATGTTTAACTACCATAGTCTATTACATGTGAAATAGCATTATATCTGAAAAATGTATATCCCTAAATTAAAAAATATTTTATTGCTAAAAATTGCTAACCATCATTTGAGCCTTCAGTGAGTAGTAATCTTTTTGCTGGTGAAGAGTCTTGCCTCAGTATTAATAACTTCTGACTGATCAGGGTGGTGGCAGCAGAAGGTTGGTGTGGCTGTAGAGATTTTTTAAATAAGACAAAGTGAAGTCTGTCACATTGCTTGACTCTTTCTTTCACTTGACTACTTAGAGGCCATTGTAGAATTATTCAGTTCAGTTCCGTTCAGTCACTCAGTCATGTCCGACTCTTTCCGACCCCATGAATCGCAGCACGCCAGGCCTCCCTGTCCATCACCATCTCCCGGAGTTCACTCAAACTCACATCCATCAAGTCGGTGATGCCATCCAGCCATCTCATCCTCTGTTGTCCCCTTCTCCTCCTGCCCCCAATCTCTCCCAGCATCAGAGTCTTTTCCAATGAATCAACTCTTCGCATGAGGAGGCCAAAGTACTGGAGTTTCAGCTTCAGCATCAGTCCTTCCAATGAACACCCAGGACTGATTTTGTTTGGAATGGACTGGTTGGATCTCATTGCAGTCCAAGGGACTCTCAAGAGTCTTCTCCAACACCACAGTTCAAAAGCATCAATTCTTTGGTACTCAGCCTTCTTCACAGTCCAACTCTCACATCCATACATGACCACAGGAAAAACCATAGCCTTGACTAGATGGACCTTAGTCGGCAAAGTAATGTCTCTGCTTTTGAATATGCTATCTAGGTTGGTCATAACTTTTCTTCCAAGGAGTAAGCGTCTTTTAATTTCATGGCTTCAGTCACCATCTACAGTGATTTTGGAGCCCCCCCAAAATAAAGTCTGACACTGTTTCCACTGTTTCCCCATCTATTTCCCATGAAGTGATATTAGGGGGCCTAATTTCAATATTGTAGTGTCTCAGGGAACGGAGGTCTGAGGGGAAGAAAAGAGATGAGATCAGTCTGTCAATGGCAGTCAGAATACACAGAACATTTTATCAATTAAGTTCACTGTCTTATATGGGTGTGATTTGTGGTGCCCCCAAACAATTATATTAGTGACATCAAAAATCACTGATCACAGATCTCCAAAACAAATATATTAATCATGAAAATGTCTGAAATATCCTGAGAGCTACCCAAATGTGACATAGAGACATTAAATGAGCAAATGCTGTTGGAAAAATGGTGCCAATAGATTGCTTCAGGCAAGGTTACCACAAAGCTTCAATTTGTGAAAAAAAAAAAAAAAAACAACACTCTCTGTTAAATGCAATAAAATGAAGTATACTCATAGTTACGGTGAATAGAAAAAATAATGTGACAAAAATTTAAAGTGCAGTAGTTAATAGATTAAGTTAATATAAATTTTTTTTTATCATTTTACCAGAAAATTTATTTTTGAGGTTTTCCATTTTAATAATGAAGATGGTCTTTTTTACACTATTTAATTTGAACTTTATGTATTTGCTGTTTGAGAAAGCAGCTAGGAATTCATGTTGTTTTAGCCAAGGAATGGCTTCCAGAGAAAAAATAGTCTTAAAGAAGGATATATTTCCAATATAAAATAGAGTCCTCAACTTAAAAATTTGCATGTAGTTTTGGAGATGATTAAATTCTTTTGGCTCTTTGATGCAGACATGTGTTATAGGGTCGTTTTAAATATGGAAAAGAGTTCATTAAAATGAATATGTTACTTAAAGATATGTAATCTCTCTGTACTTCTTTATGGAAAACAATGAGTAGACCTGCTTACAGGAAGTTAAACTGGTCTTAGCATGTGAACTATGATTGTTTTGGTTCTTGAGAGCCAATAAACGTGGATCTCTGCACACCTGCTTGGCTTTTATAATAATATCAGGTATCCTTCAGTTCGAATTTAATGCCCCAAACACACAGATGGATTAGAGGTTTCAAAAGGTTGTTAAATAATTTCATTATTATAGCTGATGAAAATGTATGTTTCTGAACCACTCTGTAATTACTCTGAGGGCTAGCATTGTCTAGATTGGTATTTATTTTGGTAGGTCCCTAGTTTATCTAGAATTCTGGGAGAAATATCAATAACCTCAGATATGCAGATGACACCACCCTTATAGCAGAAAGCGAAGAGGAACTAAAGAACCTCTTGATGAAGGTGAAAGAGGAGAGTGAAAAAGGTGGCTTAAAACTTAACATTCAAAAAGTGAAGATCATGCCTAGATAGCATATTAAAAAGCAGAGACATTAATTTGCTGGAAAGATCCATATTGTTAAAGCAATGGTTTTTCCAGTAGTCACGTATGGGTGTGAAACTTGGACCATAAAGAAGGCTGAGCACTGAAGAACTGATGCTTTTGAACTGTGGTGTTGGAAAAGACTCTTTAGAGTCCCTTGGACTGCAAGGAGATCAAACCAGTCAATCCTAAAGGAGATCAACCCTGAATATTCACTGGAAGGACTGATGCTGAAGCTGAAGCTCCAATACTATGATCACCTGATGAGAAGAGCTGACTCAGAAAAAACCCCGATGCTGGGAAGGATTGAGGGCAGGAGGAGAAGGGGACAACAGAGGATTCTGAGATGGTTGGATGGCATCACCGACTTGATGGACATGAATTTGAGCAAGCTCCAGGAGATGGTGATGGACAGGGAAGCCTGGTGTGCTGCAGTCCATAGGGTTGCCAAGAATTGGACACGACTGAGTGACTGAACAACAACTAGTTTATCTTGTGAGCATACACAGTGTGAATCATGCTGAAGTAAAGGCTACCATTATTTAGATATATACTGTGTAATACAGGAGAAACTTGGTTCGTATTGAAAGTTACATAGTATTTCAGAAGTAATTTCTCTGATTAATTTCACAATTAATTCACCCTGACTGAAATGCATGTTCACTTATTCATTTTTTTAAAAAAAGATTATTTATTTAGTTGTATCAGGTCCTACTTACAGTGCATGGGCTTAGCTGCCCTGCAGTGTGTGATCTTAGTTCGCTGACTGGGGACTGCACTAATGTCCTCTGCACTGCAAGGCAGATTCTCAACCACCTGATCACCAGGGATGTCCCTCATCCATTCTTTAACTTATTAAACAAATATGTATTTGTTAGGCTCTGAGTATTTTCCAGGCACAATTCTAGATGCTGGGTTACAACAATGTACAAACAGATGAACTTGTCAAAAAGGAACTTTTTGTTTTAGTGAGGGGAGACAGGCCATAAGCAAATGAGTAAAGAGACAATAATGGAGGTGGTTAAAAAGTGCTCAGAAGAGAAATAAAACAGAGTAAAGGGAGATAGAAGATAAAGGGGGTGATGTGTATGCTGTTTCACATGTGATGACCAAAGAAGATTTCTAATAAAGAAAAAATATAAGCAGAGTCCTGAAGGAAAGGTGGTAGACCTAAGCAGAAATCTGGGTGCAGTGGTTACTGAGCAAAGAGAACCATAAGAGCAAAGGCACAGGTATGAGTTATTATTTCATATCTACAAAAGAAGAGACTGGGATAGGAAAAAAGATAGGTAACTGTGGTAGAGTCACAGCAATGCTGGGGGGTGGTGCTGGGATTTGAACCTTAGTTTTCAGAAAGACATAGGAAGTATAGAGAAGATTAAGCTGTATCTGGGGAAAGAGCATTCTACGCAGAGCTGAGGCCCTTAGGAGAGCATGTCCTTAGTCTGTTATGAGAATGACAAAGAAATCGATTACACTGAAAGATGGATTTAGGGGAAGAATGGTAGGAGATGAGACTGGCATGGCAGGGTATACGAAAGAGAGTCGTACAGATTGTGTAGAGCCTTGTAGACTGTTACGAGGGCTTTGGATTCTATTCTCAGTGAGCGTTTTGAGCAGAAGAATGAAATGATTTTATTTGTGTTTTCTAAAGATACTCCAGGTGCTATGTGGAGAATGCCCTGTAGAGGTAGTAAAAGTGCCAGTAGGGAGATTATGTAGTAAGCTCAATAGCCTTGATCAGAGAAAAATTATTATGGTTTGTTCTAAGGTGGTAGTGGAGGAAAGGGTGAGAAGTAATTGGATTCTGTATATATTAATATTTTGAAGGAAGGGCCATTGAGATTTACTGATACGTGAGAGCAGATATTATAGTAAGTCTCTAGTAGACAAATAATAATAATTATATAGCCAAAACAAGCATGTTTAAATGGATTCACTGATGATAATGTCCACTTTCAAAATCTGCATTTCTTTAACCTGAAGGCTTTCAACATATTCCTGCTAGCACCATTTTCTGTTTGACCTACATAATGCTGCCTAGAAATTACTCACTCAGCCTTCATTTATACAAAGAAGGTGTGATCAACAGCTAAGACTCCTGTAAAATATATTTATGGAGAATTATATATTCGTTTTTATTACAGCAAATTCTACTGTGTTTGGTTGTTTTTAGATAATGAAGTCATCTCAAGCCCTGTTATCTACAAGACAGAATCTGGTCTTTTGGTGACATTTTAACTAATTCAACCATTTATACTCACATACATTAAAGATATATTGTATTATTAACAAGTGTAAGATAGGTGACCCTATCAATTTAAAAAAGTTGAAACTAGCAATTGGGAAAATATGCAAATGAGAGCTCCTACCTAATGCATTTGGAAGAAAATTGTCTTGAATTATTAAATTTTATGTATTATCTCACATCACCATTTACTCTTATGTTCTGTTTCTTTTAAGTCAAAGTAATTATATGATCTTTGGCAGAGTAAAAAGAAACTCTCTTCTTCAGAGTAGGAGAAACATTTTTTTTTTCAGGAAGAGCAAGACACACATTAGCATTATGAGTTAAATAACACAATGACGTGTCTATACTTTGAATAACCTTATGGAGTTAAAACTGAAGAGTTTGTTGCATCTTTACGTAGACTCGAAAGGGCAGCTAGTCACCCGATTGTGGAACTACTTCATAGTTGTCTAAGGTGTAGGAAATAGATTTGGATCAGATATAGAGATTTGGGATCCATGAGTGTACAGCTGCTTGAAATCACAGTCTAGATGGCACCTCCCAGGAATGTATGTAGAAAGAAATGCAAGAACCTGGTATAAGAACCTCAGTGACATTACAGAATGAAGATCAGGTGGAAGAAAAGGAATCATCCAAGCCTGATGAGCAGTGAGTGAAGCCAAAGAACTAGGGATGAGAATCATTATAGAGAGGTTGGAGAAGATGTAGGAAACATGTAGTTACCAGTGTTAAATGTAACAAAGACAACAGATAATACAAGGGCTGAAAATAATATATTGGACTCAGTAATTAGATCTTTAGCAAGAACAGTCTCAGTAGCATGCTAAAGAGAGAAGACAAATTTTAGTAAATTGAAGAAAAAATAGTGAGAAAATGAGTCAGAATACAGAAGCTTGAAGGAAAGGAATAATATGTGATCAACTAGAAGAAGTGAGGGCATGAGTATTACAGGCCAAAAGCAGGAAACTCCTGGAGAGAGAAGGGTCAGGAGGAAGAGAGAATAATTATTGGAGCAAGTCCCTTGCTGAGGCATCATGGAGAGTGTACAGGAAAGATAGATTTTTTTTTTTTTTTGTGGGAGTAAGCGTATTCCTTTTGATACAGAAGTAGAGAAAACAAGAGTGTGTTGTGGGGGTAAATTTTGGGGTCCTCTGAGGGTGGGAAATGGGAAGAGAAAATGCCCGAGTTCATTGTAAGTGTTTCGTCTGGTGTCTTTACCAGCACCACACTTCTATCTATGATGCAAATAAAGACATTTCAGTTTATTTGAAAGTAATCGATCAAGTTTCCTCTTCTTCATTCCTGCATGCTCCCCCTTCGCCACCCCCCCACCCCCGCCACTGAATAACCACAGTATCATTTGTGGAGATATTGCCATATAATTTTAGTTATTTATTCTTAGCATGATATAATGTAGACAGGAGCTGGTATAATATACATGGAAATATGGACGTGATTATCCTGCACATTTTCACAGAAGTAAAAGTATTAGGCAGGCATATCTGAAGCATCTTTTAAATTTCATTTTAAGAATTTACATTGGGAGTTAAGTTTCACTTGGGCAAAGAGCGCTAATATAGAACTAGCTGTAGAGTTACTATTTCAGTAGAGTGGTCCAGAACAACGTTCATCTCACTGAGGAAGGATGAGACGTGTGAGAGACCAGTGACACCTCTGACACCTCCAGGCTACACAGGCCTGAAGCCAGAGTTCTTCCCCCACAGCTGAGGCATTCCAGTGCGTAAGAGTGAGTAGCGTTATTTGGAGAAAAGGCGGAGAGGGAGTGTTTCCATCGGATAGAACTTCGGTAGCTAAATTGTTTGCTTGAATGATGTCTTGCTTCTGTTTTATTATCTAATTTATTGTGTACAGATGGGCTGAAATGAAAACCACACTTCTGAATGCTTGATGAAAGGCATAGAGAGTGATAGAGAGTATTTCCTAAAGATTAGCCCCTTTATCTTCCTGTTTCTTTCTTTTTCAGTGAAAATAAACACACAGCTAAATTGCATTGTTTAAAAAAAAAAGAAGAAAGGAACTGTATGTAGGCCCGTAACTGTAAGGATCATCTTTTTAATGATGCTAATGTGAATTACGTTTAATAGGATTTAATCTCATGGGTTGGAGTAATAGAGAAAGAATCATCTCAGCTATTTAAACAAAATGTGCCTAAGTGGTATATAAGGATTCTAAATAATATTAGCATTCTATAGGTAAAGCAGTTGTTGGACCTAATTAAAAATCATCATTCAAAATATAAAATTATATTCCTATTAATGTTTAATTTCTTTATATCAAATTGTTCTTTTTTGAGAAGTGGTAGGAAACTTTGCCTAAATGTTGTATAGAGCACCATTCTATGTAGTTGACACTTTGGAGAGCATTTTTTCAGGGATCATTTTCCAGTGATTAAAAATCCTTTGGATATTAGTATAATAAGAATTTGTTGTTGTTGTTTGTTGTTCAGTCACTAGGTCATGTCTGACTCTTTGTGACTCCATGGACTGCAGCAAGCCAGGCTCCCCTGTCCACCACTATCTCCTGGAGTTTGCTCAAATTCATGTCCACTGATTCAGTGATGCTGCTATGAAGAAAAAGATAGACAAATGGATAAATTATGCTGGGATAGTTGACTATATGGGAAAAGGTAATTTCCTACTACATATATGTATATGTGTGTGTGTGTGTGTGTGTGTGTGTGTATACCCCAAGAATTTATAGATAAATTAAACATTATGTATTTCTCTACATATATTATATAACATTATATATTTCTCTCTATATACATGTATATGTGCATAGTCACTCAGTTGTGTCTGACTCTTTGTGACCCCATGGACTGTATGTAGCCTGCCAGGCTCTTCTGTTCATGGAATTTTCCAAGCAAGAATACTGGAGTGGGTAGCCATTATCTTCTCCAGAGGATCTTTTTGATGCAGGGATTGAACCCAGGTCTCCTGTATTGCAGGCAGATTTTTTATCATCTGAGCCACCAAACAAGACATTGTTATTCACCTTTCAAACAACAAAGATGAAAGTGGCATCTAAGTGAGGGAAAGTGGGCTCCCTCAAGTACTGGTGATATCAGTGTAGGGGACATTATGCAAGGTGCAGGTCCTTCTTCACCGAAGCATAATTGATTCAGCTGCTGGGGCTGTCATCTACAGGGATTTGGAGATTGCCTTAGCAGAAGAAAATTGAAAGAAAGTGAAAATGAAGTTGCTCAGTCATGTCTGACTCTGCGACCCCATGGACTGTAGCCTACCAGGCTCCTCCCTCCATGGGATTCTCCAGGCAAGAGTACTGGAATGGGTTGCTATTTCCTTAGCAGAAGAAAGCCTCACCCAAAGTCACATTCCTTCCTTAGGTTGATCAGTGTGGTTGCATAAATCCCTAGTCAGCTCAAGTCAATACGATTCTGAACAGCTGTTCTAACTTCAGAGGGCAAGTACAGCTTTGTCTTGTTTGAGCATAAACTGGTTATAGGGATCAAAAGACTTAAATGCAGTTTATTGTTTGACTCAGTGATTGTATTTCTAAAAAAGTAGTCTTGAAGATAGGAAAAGATGTATTTCTAAGGATATCACTGCAGCACAATTGATAGTATAGAAACTGTGTGGACAGTTTACATGGCCAGCTGTTGGATAGTCACAAAATTGTTTTGATCGTGCAATTATCACAAGGCCATGAAAAATGAAACTATGGAAAAACATTTGACAGAGTACAAAAATACTTATGATATGTATGTAAAAATAATAGATTTCTAGGAAGGGTATTCAGCATAACCTGTTTTCAAAGTACATATCAATGCATACAAAAAATATAGAAAGGAAATATAATAAAATGTTATCATTGGTTTCCTCTATAAAAATAAGGCTATGGAACACTATTTTCTCTGAGCTCTCTGACATTCCTAAATTTTTAGCAATAATAAGAAATGTCTTATAAATTTAGGGAAAAATGCATATTTTACTTTTTAGCAGATTTTTTTTTAGCTCCTTCATAAACACATGAGAACTGTCATGAAATCTGCTTTGATTCTGATTTATTTTGTTTCAGGAAGGGATTGGGGAGGAGTTCTCTAGGAACACTTCCTATTTGTAACTGTTTCCAATGGGACACCTGCTCCCCTATTGTATATGTGCATCTTGCATGTGAGGTTTTTTTTTGCGGGATGAACAACACAGTAGGTCTATGCTCTTGACTCTCATAGTGGAGCCTAAGATTGAACTGACGACTACTCAGAACCTGTCAAACAGTAGTTAATAGAAGGACCAGTTAGCCAACCATTTTTTTCTAGGGCAATGGTTTGGGAGCTGACTAGAGATGGGGTAGGGAAGTAAAGAGGGGTTACTGAAAGATAGGCCTCAGTAATTATCTTATTATTTCAACTATTATTATGCAAATATATTTCATTTTAATGATTTATGATATCTCTTATTTTCATATATGGCCTGTATACTTATGATGTGTTTTTATTATAATATGCTCTAAAACTTTTGGACAAGTAAATGGAATATACATTATAAATGATATTTTAAAATCTCATAGAGACTAAGTGCTAGATAAAATATGACATTTATAATTACAACTAACTTGTTTATTATATGAATGCAAATATTATGATAGGCCTTTGGTTAATAATGTTTCATTTTATATACTAGATCAGTACTTCCTCTCCTATCCCACACTTCCATCACTGTAGACTAGTGTACTTGTATTTCCAAGGTCCTGTCTACCTGCACAGCTCATGAACTGCTCACTCTAGACCACGTATTTTCCTTAAACATTTGCTTTTCTCCTCATGGCTGGGAAAGTAGTTTCCTGGGTGCATATGGAATGATTATGGCAGAACCATGATATATAAAAATGTTTTCATAAGTTTCTAAACTGTACTGTATAGAAAAAAAAAAACTGTGTGTGGGGGGGCAGTAAATACTAAATCACTCTTTTTAGGGGAAATGAAGTTTTGAAATTCACTGTGTATGCAATTTGAAGTGTAGGATGTTTCCATAGGAAATGAATGATTCATTTCAATTACAGAAAAAGGCATTTCATTAGTCAAAATCCTATCCAGATGAGACTTATATGAATCTGGTAAGAGATTATTTTTCTATTTTATATCTCTATGTAGTAGAACAAATCTTGTTTTCCCTCCATAATTAGTAGGTATTCCATCTGTTTTTAAACACTTTGGTACTAAGATCTGGAAAAAGAGGCTCACTCTTCCTTTTTGTTCCTCTGATGGGTGATTGCAGCATTTTGGAGTTGTGTGAAAAATCTGCACTTGTCTGTCTGAGTGAGATCCTTGGTTCCTAGTGAGGGAGTGGTGATGGTGCCAAAGCTTTTCCTGAGTAGCCCTGGTATGGACTCCTCCATTCCCTAGGGCAATTGAAGGCCTGAAAATGAAGAGAGATATAGGAAAAAGTAGATATATACAAATATCATAAAATAGCTATGCTATAATACTCCCTCTGTTAATAGAACTAAACACCTTAGACTAAATATTGTTTACTGTTTAGTTTTTCCACCTTACAGTATTTTTTCATTCACTTATTCAACAAATATTTGTGGAATACCTATATGTAGGGATACAGTGGAAGCAAGAAGGATATCATCCCTGGTCTGGTGAAGTTTAGAATCTAGTGTATAGAGAGGCAGGAATTAAATAATTTTCACAAGTATATATATAAGTCAAAACTCTTGATTAAAAATATTTTAAAGGAAAAGTTCAAGGAGCCTTACTTAAAATAGGGGTACGGGTGGTAATGGGTAGTTAGCTTAGACCTAAAAATGAATAGGTAGGTATTATTGAGGTGAGAAGTGAAAGTGTAGAATATTTAGGCCTAAACATTAAGTTGCAAATGTAATGAGCAGCTTTAAAGTTATAACATAGACCACAAAATGAGGAATAATTTATAAAATGGAAATAAAAAATCAAAGAAAAAATCTTTCACATCATCCTGTATGTGTTGCATCTGACTCTGCAAATCCATGAACCGTACCCTTCCAGGCTCCTCTGTCCATGGCATTCTCCAGGCAAGAATACTTGGGTAGCTATTCTTTTCTCCAGGGGATTTTGCCAACCCAAGGATTGAACCTGGGTCTCCTGCATTGTAGGAAGATTCTATAGTTTCATAAGTCATGACATTTTGTATAAATTTTTTATTCCAGCCTTTTTTTTGTCATTATTTTTTAACACTAAAGGGCAAGTTTTCTTATCATTAAATTCTTAGATCTTTCTTTTGAGAAATTCCTTGGAAAGACAAAGATATAAAAGGTTAGTATTTTTCTAGATTGCTGACAATCTTGGAATTTTGAATGTTGTCAGCGTTTCCTAAAGGATTCGTAGGCTAAGACCTTTCCAGAACTGATTTCTGGTCTCCCAGAACTATCATTTATTCTATCTCTGAGAAACATCTTCCATAAAGGATGATTTGCCTTCAGTAACTTAGATCTTGACATGTTTTAATTATGGTTCATTGACCTTATAATGATTGTTGTGTGGCTTGAGGCTGAATGAACTCTTCTTTCAGCTTTACAGAGACAGCATCATGGGAAATCAGGATCATATGGTAATTCTTGTCTTGTGGATTATCATATTTCAAATTTGCCATCCTTTACATTATTCTCATTTCCAAACTCTGCACTTGAATGACTTGTGTACAGTCATTTTGGCAGGCAGTTATATGCACACAGCTTGTGTTTGCTCCTTGGAAGAAAAGCTATGACCAACCTAGACAGCATACTAAAAAGCAGAGACATTACTTTGCCAACAAAGGTCCATCTAGTCAAAGCTATGGTTTTTCCAGTAGTCAGGTATGGGTGTGAGAGTTGAACTAAAGAAAGCCTAGTGCCAAAGAATTGATGCTTTTGAAGTGTGGTGTTGGAGAAGATGCTTGAGAGTCCCTTGGACTGCAAGGTGGTCCAACCAGTCAATCCTAAAGGAAACCAGTCCTGAATACTCTTTGGAAGGACTGATGCCGAAGCTGAAACTCCAATATTTTGGCCACCTGATGTGAAGAAGTGACTCATTGGAAAAGACCCTGATGGTGGGAAAGATGGAAGCTGGGAGGAGAAGGGGACAACAGAGGATGCGATGGTTGGATGGCATCACCAACTCTATGAACATGAGTTTGAGTAAGCTCGGGGAGCTGGTGATGCATAGGAAAGCCTGGCATGTGGCAGTCCACAGGGTCGCAAAGAGTCAGGCATGACTGAACAACTAAACTGAACTGAACTGTGTTTATGAATATATAAAGGTCTAAACATCTAGATAAAAAGCAAATACTGCAGTCAATTATCCAAAGGCTTTATCTGCATAAGGTTCAACAGGCAGAAATTTACCTTTTCCTGTTTCCTTTCCATTACTGGAAACTGTGAGAAGACATTCAGGCCAATCATAGTCCCCAGGGAGACTGGATCTCACAGCTCCAAATTCACAAATATTTTGCCAAGTCCATTATCATGGGTTGAATTGTACTGCCCCCAAATTCATATTTTGAAGCTTTAAAAATCCCCCAGTACCTCAGAATGTGACCTTATTTGGAAATAATGTGGTTGTCACTATAACTAGGAAGAGATCAAGCTGGAGTAGGGCAGGCCCCTAATCAAATGTGACTTGGTGTCTTTACAAAATTGAGAAATTTGGACACGGGCTACATAAACAGGGAGAATGCCATAAGAAGAAGAAGGCAGAGATATCAGGGTAATGTTTCTGCAGGCCAAGGAGTGCCAAAGATTGCCAACAAGCCACCAAAGGCTATGCAATAAGCATGAAGCAGATTCTCCCTGACAGCCCTCAGAAAGGACCAAGTCTGCTCATACCTTGATCTCAACCTTCTATCCTCCAGAACCATGAGAGTACGTTTCTGTTGTTTGAGTCACCTGGTTTGTGGTACTCTGTTACAGCAGCCCTAGAAGGCAAGTACACCCACATCTCAGTTGGTCTACTAGAACCCAAGTAAAGTTGGTCAAGTATTCAAACCCAGGTAAAAAAATTTTGCCTTTGTTGAAGCTCTCTTCTTTCATCTCTGTGATAATCAGTGCCTTCTTCCTCACCTGGCTCTTATGGAATATATATATTTTTTTCCATTTCATCTCTTTCCATACCTGATTTACCTTGCTGCCTCCCCTGCTCATTCTGTACTAGTTTCTTCTATTGTGCCTTGAGAAAACCTGTCTATCTTCTCTGAGTATTTCTTCTGCTTTTTTCACTTTAAATAAAGACCTGCATTTTAATCTTGACTATTAGCATATGATTTGAAATCTATTATAAGGACTGATGTTGAAACTGAAACTCCGATACTTTGGCCATCTGATGCGAAGAGCTGACTCATTTGAAAAGACCCTGATGCTGGGAAAGATTGAGGGCAGGAGGAGAAGGGGACGACAGAGGATGAGATGGTTGGATGGCATCACCGACTCAATGGACTTGGGTTTGTGTGGACTCTGGGAGTTGGTGACAGACAGGGAGGCCTGGCATGCTGCGGTTCATGGGATCACAAAGAGTCAGACATGACTGAACTGAACTGAACCAAATCTTGTCGCTGATTCTTTCTCTGTCTACAACCATTTTTCCCTCTGCCCTCATGCCTACTCTTGCTTTCCCTCACTTTTGTGGTCTCCTCATTGTAGACTTGTCACCCTTCTGCCAGGCCATTGATCCATTGATTCACTTGCCTCCATAACCAAGCTGGCCCTCTTGTATCTCTTCATTATTTCCTGTTGTATCCTAAAATTCTTTGCAGTCTTGGCTTTCTGACATATCCATTGTCAATGATAAGTTATTCATATTACCCATTTCTCTGTTCCAACCTTGTTGGATAAAATGACAAAATAATGCTATTGGGTCCAATATTCATTTACGCTATGTAATCTCAGCTGGCCTTCGCTATTGCATAGCCATTATGATGTTTTCATAGCAATTCTTGTGTCCTATTCTCCCCTTCTGTCAAATTCTCCTCTGGTCTTGGTAAATCATCTTGCCTTCTACTTTGATGAGGTTTAGTCCATATGACTTGGTGACCTCAGCATCTAAAAATGGAAGTAATTGCATTCCTTCTACAAATAATTCTACTCTTTGGATTCCTTGTGATTGTCTATGTAGTCAGCCAATGGAAGCCTCCAAATGCAAGCCCAGATTTACTTTCCTGGGAATATTTCCTGTTTATATCTTGGATATAGTTCAAGTAGAATATATGGCATCCCCCAAATAGGCTTTAAAATTTCCCAACTTTATGCCTCTGCTAATATTTCATACTTCCGAATGCTGCTATTTTTCACTCCTCATTTTGTTCATATCAGATAATTTTCACCTTTCAAAATCCAACTCAAATATAGCCTCTCCATCAAGCCATTCCTCATCACTCAGCTGGTACTGATCTTTTCCCCTCTTACAGCATTTATTCCACCAGTTATAGGTAATTATTTTACCATTATAATGTAGGCATTCCCCTTTTTTTATTTTAATAGATTCTAAGCTTCTTTAGGGCAGGCATGCAGTTTTATTACTCTATCTCTTGTGTTGCCTGCATATGATAGATAAAAACAAGTATTGTTGAAGAAATAATTTAAAATAACTGTTTAATTATTATAGCTAAATAGTTACATGTTTATTCATCTAGATATCTGAAAATTTTTAAATGTGGAAATCTTATATAGTAACATAATTTTCTGAGATGATACAGTAATCTTCCAAAGCCAAATCAAAAGGAACCAAACCAAGCCAAACGAAACAAACACACACAAAAAAACAACCAAAAAATAAAAAATTCAGGGTTTAATACATGAGGCTTAATTTTTTATAGCCAGTGTGCTTTAGTTTTTCTTACTCTAAGGTATTATTTCCTAATTCAAAATGAAATTGTGAGGATAAATGAGAAGAGATCTATTTTTTTCTCTGTATGTAGGTGAGTAAAGCTGTACAGAGCAGCCAAAAGCACCCTTTTTGTGTGTGTGTCTATGCTACACTTTGCAGATTTACTCTGAATACTAACTATTATTTCCCACAGGATTTTCAGTGTGGGTGTTCTTTGCCTCTGTCTTCTCTGCCACAACACACACTAACATAATGCTGAGAAATGCAAATAGAAAACCAGGGGGATTAATTCTGGACTTCTTATTTCTGTAACCTCAAGGAAGCAACAATGCATAAAATGCTGTCATTTGAGAACACAAAAAGAGATTCATGCCAAACTTCTTTTTCTTTTCTTTTTTTTTCTTTCTTCCTTTAATACAGCAATGTCTACTGTATCTAGTGCTTTGGTGCATTAATTAAACATGTCTTTTCTGAGGTATGCCTAGGAATTGCTAGTATGGCCTTTCTAAATTTAATCTTAACTCCTCCTCTGTCTTTTGATCCTTCTGCTATCACTTCTTTTTTATTCTTGCTGCCTAATTTAGTTGAGAGATGGTACTAGAGGACCTACAAATGAGTACCACTTATTGTTTTGTTTTCTGAAAGTCCTGAGCCATATATTGATTTGATAGGACATTTTGTTATTGGTTGGGCTTCCCCAGAGTCTCAGCAGTAAAGAATCTTCCTGCAATGCAGGAGACTTGTAGGAGACGTGGGTTCGATCCCTGGGTCAGAAATATCCCCTGGAGAAGGAAATGGCAACCCACTCTAGTATTCTTGCCTGGGAAATCCCATGGGCAGGGTGGCCTGGCAGGCTATAGTGCATGGGGTTGCAAAGAGCTGGACACGACTGGGCGACTAAACAACACAAACTGGTAAATAGAGCATGTGCTTTTGCATTAGCTAAGCCTAAATTTAAATTCCAGTTCTACCGTATATCCCCAGTAACTGAGCAAATCATTTAACTTCTCTAAGCCTCAATTTCCTTTTCTTTAAAAAGGAGATAATAACATTGACTTTTCAGAGTTTTTTGGAGTTTTAAATGAAATAGCACATGTAAAGCACATAACACAGAGCCTGGCACAGGATGCATATAATAAATGGTGGGCATTATTCTGTTTCTATTTAAGGAGATATGTGATAATTTCATTTAATTACTACACATTCCATTGGCCCTAGGTTCTGTTTTTAGAATGTTAACAGTTTGTAGCTGTAAATCAAGTTTACCCATACCTCCTCTACCACTTTGCCCTCCAAATCCAGCTTATTTTTGGAAAGCACTTTCCCTGGGAAGATAGAGATGCACTTCTGAGTTTGATGAAACACTGCAAAGTGAGGAGGGTACTATGTACTGTCTCCTCCGTGAAGTTCATGTATAACTTGCCCATATTCCATGTGCTTTCAGTGTTTTATTTCACCAGAATATTGATGCTGAGAAAAAACTATCTTTAGTGCTACACACAAGAACAATGTCTGCTGTGAAGCTCTGGGCAAAGAATAATGTAGCTTCTCTCATCACAGTGTTGGTTTTACTCAGAATTGGACATCAACATGGAAGTTAGAGAATTTGGCATTGACATGTGTATACGGTTTTATTTAAAACGGATTATCAACAAGGGCCTACTGTATAGCACAGGGAACGCTGCTCAGTATTCTGTTGTTCTGATTATACACACTCTTGGTGCTATATTTATTGGAATGAATATGCAGTTTTCCTGTTTCCTTATTACTTCAATTATGAAGATTCATGAGAGTGTATCTATAGCCACAGTTATAATTTTATTAAAATAGTTATTTGGCTATTATTTTATAGATTTGATAGTATATATATATATATTCATGTGCATCCAATTTTTTGAAGGTTTATCTACTTTCAAATCTGTCATT